>NC_090926.1:159148029-159398029 GCF_040938575.1 Ambystoma mexicanum | reverse complement strand
ATAGACTCAATCTACTATTACTAAGTAAAGTACATGGACTCAATAAGTTTCTCCAACATTTCCATTTGCATTTTGTGTTATGCTAATGGTAATATTGTGGCGTTCATCCACCGTTCCAGGTATTGTGGCGTTCATCCTCCGTTCCAGGGACCGGCCCGGCAGCCCAAGTTATCAGCCCAAGCGAAGCAAGGGTGGATAACGAGGTCTCTGGACCATTATGCCCCCATTCCAGCCCCTGTAATGGGGGATGAAGGCCATTAGCACCTTAGGTTCCCAAAGCGGGAACCCGGGGTGCTAAAAAAAAAATGTTTCTTCCTACACAGGGACGCCTGCGCCATCCCGGTGTAGGAAGGAAATCCTTTTTTGAAGATGGCCACCATGGAAAGGGAAGGCGGGGGTTCCATACAGGGCCCCTCAAAGCAAAAAGAGAACTCTATATTACCACAAGCACATTTTTCTTCCTTTTCAAATCTATCCCAATTTCAAATAGCTTTACCACAAGACAGTCCCAGGTGGACATGGCCACTTTAACCCCTTGTTTTGTCCCTCGTGGTCATGGCCAGTAGCCAGATTGTCCGGATCCTGACCTTATTCCATGACCCGGACAATCTGGCCACTGCCCATGGCCACAGGCTTACACCTCAGTCACTAAAGGTATATCACTATTTATTGTACCTATATTATGACACTTGTCAAAAAATAAAACACGGGCACATTTGCAAAACCATGCTTTCAGGTCCTTCTCAATGCTCCTTAAACAAGTTTGCTGGAAATCCACCCAGGTTTTATTTTTTCAAAAGTGTCAAATGTATGCAAATACAATAGTCGTATAACCTAGCCCGCACTTGACAAAATCCATTCAGACTTTACGAAAATATTTACATCTAGATCTATAATCTTTTTGCAAACCTTTGTGAAGATTTGACAAATGGCTGCACATTTATAAGCCTTTACAATATTTTGGGACCCCCCTCTAATTCTGCTCCCTCTTGACAAAATCCCACCAAACTTCGCAAAAACAGTTATATCTATATGTATTAGCAGTTTGCCAAATTAAGTGTAGATTCGTCAGATGGCACCTCATTTATAAGCCTTTAGATTATTTTGTGAACCCCCTCCTGCCTCCCCCCCTCTAATTTTGCGAACCTTTGACAAAATCACACCAAATGTTGCACACTCATTCTGGATCAGGTCAGGAATATAATTTCATGTAGTTTCATTAAGAGGCGCCAAAGTTATTAGCCATCCAAGAACTGCTTTTCACCAACCCTGTAATGCAGAGGTGTCGGCGAACTTCACAGGACTGTTTGCGAACATCGTGGCAAAAACGACCTTTTTTTTTTGCTTCTTGCAGCCATATTCCATTCCATCCTCATCACCTCCCCAGAGATTATTTGATAAGTTTGACAAGTGTAATATTGTGTTTTTTAATGTTTTTACTGCGATGTGTGCGGACACCGGGCGCTGTCCGTGAATCCAAGATGGCCGGTGTTTCCAAAAATCTGATGCACCTCATCCTTCACTCCAACCAATCAGCAAACACGTTGTGTCCGCGGACATGACGCAACTCTATTAGCCAATCAGTGTCTTTTACACTCAAGGTTTCTTGCATAAACAATTCATAATTTATCAGTTATAAAGCCTTCTTTAGAAGTGGGCAATAGAATAGTAACACACAAATATACGTCAATACTGTACACTCTGAGTTTCTGGATCAGACAAGGCCCTTTTGGAGTGGCCCACACACACACACACCCTACACCCACAGGTGACTTCAGTAACCAGGGTTCTGAGGACATTAATACCTTGCTGTTGGCATACAGAATACTCTTTAAAAAGTAAGTAAAAGGCAAAAGTTATTAGAACACAAGAAATACAAATAGTCATAAGCAGGGCAAATACTTTTACATGGCAAGAGAAGAGTCATTCAATTCAATAGGCTAAGCCAAAGCCAATGGGTCAAAGTCTTTGTATAGGATGCAGCACTTCAGGTAAGTAAATGGAAAAGTCTTTGCGCAAGTTCTTAGGAGTCTTTGAGAACAAGAAGAACCAAATGTAGGGCAACACGCTGATTAGATTTGCGAGTTGCAGAAGTTACAAGCACTTCCACAGTAAGAGGTTAGTTCTTAGGCTTGTTTTACAGTACCTTAGTAAAGAAGAAAAAGATGCAGCTGAGCTGAAGCCTTCTATTCCTGGGCCTCAGTTGTAGGGACAAGAGGGAGGATGTCGGGGGGGACTCCTGCACTGTACTGGCACCGTCAAAGCTGGCAACCGACAAACTTTACTTTCAGTGGCTGTTTCGCTTTTCAGCTCCTTGCGGTACAGCAAATAGCAATAAGTGCAGTTCCTGGCTGTCAAGGTGGACTGTTCTCGCGTCTGAGGTCCCACACTCAACTGAGGGGGTGGGGGTCAGCTTGGTCAGTCCTGCTTCGTGGGAGTCCGGAGGATCTTCCAAAAACTTTCAGCCAGCTTACAAGCAACGCACCCAATCTGGTGTCACTCTCCCTACGGTTTCCTGCAGCACTCTGAGGAAATGTAACCAGCTCTGAGATTGGTGTCCAGGTGGCTTACTTGGGAGTTGATTGGCCCTACCAACTCAAAGGATGAAGTCGTCCTTAGCAGGGCTTCTGTCGATGCGAACTTGGCGATTTGGACCTGCAGCAGGGCTTCACCGGGCAAACCAACGTTCAGGAGTTGCAGCAGCCGTCCTCTTCAAGCTCTTCTTTGGTTCCTTTTCCAGTGGTTGACACTGCCTTCTAACCCAAGAGACTTGTCTTTTTATTCAGTTCTCTCCCATTCATTCCAGCCTAGCAGCCACTCGCCCAGTAGGGTGGCTGTCCTTTCCGGACAGTCAGCCACCCTATCGTCAGAGTGCATGTGGGTCTCCCAGGAGACTAAGCACATGGAGATTCGGGCACCTCCCTCGCTTCCTGCTTACCCCAGACACTCTGGAGACAGAGGCGGGTTTCACTCCTGAAGCCCGCCAAAGGCGAATGAACAAAGAGACCAAACCTGGTTTGGCGCGCAGAGAAAAACTCAAAGGACCTTTTCTACAAAGAAATGGCGAAAAAAAGATTGGGAACGGTTTTAACAAAGGAGGGTCAGGCGCCATCTTGAAAACAATGGCCCCCGCGATTTAACGTTACAGGAGCTGTGACCACTTCGCTGTCGGGGTACATAATGGTAGTTCATTGCAAAACCACTGCCACCAACCATCCAGAGAGGAAAGGGTAACATTTGACTGTTACATGAGTAACTAGACATAGGGGATACTAAGTAACCCCTCCAGCTCTCTATTGTGAGATAGGGTGTGCTGGGTCTAGAATTTTATAGGACTAAGTGAAGTCAATTTCATTCCACTGTTCTGGGAAACAGTTGGTCCCAGAGAAGATATTTAAACCTTGGGAAATCTGAAAGACTTCCCTGGGTCACTGCACTGAAGGTGCTTTGTGACACAGTTGTAAAAGATGATGCCCATGGAGTTGGTTAGACTCCACAACCAAAAAGAAACCCAGAAAACACATTGAATTGAAGAGTTTAAAGTCCAAAAGTATAGCAAAAGAGCTGGAGGGCTGTAAGGTGGGAGGAATTGGCACATTTTTGAGAATTCTCCCTAACCACCCATTTGTCTGATCTCCTGATTTGCTGCAAACTGATGCTGGCCGATGGGGCCTTATCTTGGAAACCACAGAAATGATGCTGTGATCTCTGGTCAGGACTTCACAGTAGCAGAATCGCATTAAGCCGGGCTTCAACATAGGATGCATTGAGAATGTTAGTACCTTGTTTAGTTAGGTAAGCTTTCTGTTTCCAGAGGTTCCGGTAGTCATGTGATATACCAAACGCATAGCGTGAATCTGTGTATAGTCACTGTGCATTGTGTGGTGATCGTGCAAGCCTGTGTTAGGTCAAGGAGTTCAGCCACTTTTGCCGATTGTACTGATGGGATCTGAAAAGCTTATTATACTTCAAAGGAGGTACACACGGCAAAACCTGCCTGTATACTCCCTGTAGAATCTGAGACCAGACAAGTCCAATAAGAGAATGAGGTCTGCAGTAGGGCAGGGAGATATCCTTGGTCAGTTCTTGGTGATGATACAATGTCAATCGCTGCAAGGCAGTTGTGCGGGTGACATTCATCGTGTGTAGGCAGGGTTGAGTGGGGCGCATCTGATAGTGATGTTGATGCTAGAGAGGAGCAGTTTTTCATATTTGGTGAAATGTGTCGTGTTTTACCCGTGAGGATGAGTGCTAATACAGTGTTTGACACCGCTAAATTTATGTGATGTGCTAGGGGCATGTCTACTTTTGTAAGAAGGGTAGTGGCAGCTACAGCTCTGAGACATTTGGTAAAAGTGGAAGCTGCAGGGTCCAACATTGAGCTAAAGTAGGCTACAGGGTGTTGTAGGTCCCCTAGGCTTCTGTGTGAGTATGCCTAAGGCATACCCATCTTTCATCACAGGACGGTGGGAATAATATACTATAGCCCGGTAAGCCGAGGGCTGGAGCAATGGAGAGGGCAGTCTTGACCCTGGTGAAGGCTGTCAGGCTGGGAGTCCTGTAGCATCACCTGCATATGTGCAACCTTGCAGGCGTGTTCAAGGATCCAGGGGCGACGAACATTGCTCATTCAAAAGAGTGCAGCTGCATTTTAGTGTTGGGCATGGGACACTGTGATATGAAGGACACTCGAGAGGGGGCAAGGCGTCTAGCTCTGTGGGAAATGTGTCCTAGGTAGCGAACTGTAGGTAGAGCTGCAATTTAACTTTGTTCACTTTGTGACCTTTTGCTACCAATGCAGTGAGGAGCACTTCGGAGTCGACAAGGGAGACCTGAAAGGAAGAGGCTGCTAATAGCAGGTCATTCATGTATTGGATCATAGTGGAACAAACTCGCCCCCGCCACCCCTTTCCCCCTCTTACAGACCTTCCCCCAGGAAGGTGACATCCTGGACGTTGTCCTGTAGAATCTGGGAGAAGGATGGGGAGTCAATAAAGCTCATCGGACGGGACCTGTAGGTGAGCGGACGTTCTATTTATGTGAATGCAGAGAGATACTGAGTCATGGTGGATGGGGGACAGAGAAGAAGGCAGAGGCAAGATCAATGCAAGTGAAAAACTATGTGTGAGCTGAGACACAGGAGAGAATGGTCAGACTGTCCTGGACCACTGGATGTGAGGGTATCCCTGCCTTAAGGGCGTGCAAATGGTAAGGTAAACAGAATTTGCCTGTGCCCTTTTTTCCTCACTCGGGAGCACTGGATCATTGCATGGGCTAGTGATGTAGTAGGGCATGCCCTTCTCAATGAGGGAAGAGATGACCAGTTTGATACCTTCTGCTCGAGAGGATATTCTGTACTGGGGCACACGCGGAAGAGGATCTTCCGGGATGAGTATTGCGAACAGGTTAAGCAGAGAGCCACTGGCACGGCGTCAATAAGGTGTTGTACCTGTGTCGATTGTGCAGGTGTCAGTAATGAAGGAGGCCTTGTAGGAGGCTCCTGGTCAGTGGGCTGTTGGAGGAGAAACAAACATTCAGCTTGCCTACATTGTGGATCCTCTAGACATACCATCAGGAGAACAATAAATGGTACAATGCATCTTACATGGCAGGTCAATGGTTAACAAATTGGCAGGCCTGGCATTCAGTAATGGGACAAATAGACAATTACGTTGATACTGGGTGTGGGTTAGTGGTGACAGATATGCCAACAGCATTGACAAATTCCGTTAAGGGGGGGGGGAGGAGGATCATTTCTTCCAGTATTAGCCTCTCCCTCCACCAGTGTGTCAAGCCATTGCAGTTATTATATGATTTGTTTGTATAGACTGTCTTGGAGCACAGCCTATGGGAGTTGTTTAAGGTCTCCAATTGTGGGATCATACCAGGCAATTACTGTGTTCAAATGTTCCATGAAAGCAGTGTGGTTGTCAGGCAACGTGAGGAATTGCTGTGCTATATGGTATAAGTCATTGGAGCTCCAGGGAGTGTGAATTCTCATAGGTTCTGCATCAGTATTTACCTGAGGGAAGGTGGCGCATAGGCATAACGGTGGTGGCCGCAGCAAGGGATGTGGTGGTGTCCATAGTGTGTAGCGAGGGAGGCTCAGACATGGATGAATGTGACCATTGAATATCCCACCTGGTTAGTTGTGCTGTCCTGGATTTAAAAGCATAGGAGTCGGACCGTGCTTGCAGGACATCCAGGTATTTCTGGCAAATTGAGTCAGACATGCGCCTGTAGGGCTGGGTGATAGGCAGGGGAGTGGATGTACATTGATGTGGGATCCTACTTGGCTTAGAGTGGGTCCAGGGTGGCATGTAAGTAGAGGCTGCGGGTGGCGGAAGTGGAGGCGGGACCGGGTGAGAAGTTGCACTGTCTCCTCAACAGTGGATGGATCGGTTGAGGAAGCAAGCATGGGTTGTGCGAGGCAGGGGAGGGTGGTGTCGTAATGTGACAGTTGGCGGTGGCATAGCTGGTGGCAGTGGGGGGTGGAAAAGGTGTGCACGCTCTCAGGTGAGACGAGTATGTTGCTAGTTCCTCTAAAATGTCTTAAATTGGCGCTGTAGGTGCCTCTGATCCGACACCTTAGAAACCTCAGCTTATTTATAACGTGCTTAATACCCAATCATATATCATATATATTATCTCTACTGGTGTCTGCAGAAACACTTGGGTAGAGGCCTGTTTTGCGAGCGTGTCTACTGTTTTGCTGGCCGTCTTTTGAGAGATGCCTGTACTGCTCGAATTCTTTCTCCAACCTAGCCTGAAAGCCATCTAGTCTGTTTGTCACGCAATCTGTCCATAGACACTTTGTACCATGCGAAATAAGCCGACTAATGAACATCGGACACCTTACACTGTCTTTGTTCCAAAGCCTCGCACAAGACATATTTACAGGTGAATGCCCCATACTTTGAAAACATGAAGGCTTTCGTCCCAACTGCAGGAGTAAGTTGTGGAAAGCTCAGAGGCCATAGCTAAATCTAGAAATCCAAAAGCGGGGGGACACACAGGGGAGGTAGGCTCGCAGTTACTGCAGATCAAGAGGGGTAGTGCAAACAACATCCCAGCAATTAGTATTTACCGGTGGTGACAGCTTAAAGACAAACTGGAGAGGTGGTACACAAAGGGAGATGATAGCAAGCAAGATTGATAGTTTGCTGAATATAAAGATAAAGTCAGACAAGATGGACCCAAGTGCCTCAGCAATAACGTTTGACACTATAAGTCCATCCACATTGCCTTTTCAGTTGAAATAAGAACATAGATATACCGCAGGGCTTTGAGTGTTGTGGTAAGTAACGAAATGAAGGTGGGAGGCCAATCACGCACATTTATTTAAGCAGGAACTTTTTCCTTGTCAATCAAGGCCTCCACGTGCCTGGAAGTAAAGCATGTAGGTATTTCTGTGGCACAAAGGTTTCTGTAGCATGAACAGGGCATCAGTGAAAAATAAGAAACTAAATGCTGACGGTTCCCGCAATAATCAAGAAAATAAACAGTCATTTCATTAATCCAAAAAAATCACATACTCAAAAAACCCCAAGGGAATAAAGCAATTCCCTAAACACGGCAGGCCTGCAGGCATCAAATGAGACGTCTGGCGTAGGCCAAGGATTTGTGTACTGGCCTACCACAGCGATCCTCTGATTGTGTGGCAAGGCAAACCACAGCTCAATAACACGGTGGCAGGGAACAAAAAACACAACACCATCCTGTCGGCTGCAATCCTGGACACGGCAGCCCCCAGGAATGCACAACAATCAATCTGAGAAAGAGCCCTTAATAGCCACCCAGTGGAAAAAG
Organism: Ambystoma mexicanum; assembly: GCF_040938575.1. Classification (NCBI taxonomy): domain Eukaryota; kingdom Metazoa; phylum Chordata; class Amphibia; order Caudata; family Ambystomatidae; genus Ambystoma; species Ambystoma mexicanum. Next base: position 159,390,220 of record NC_090926.1, on the reverse strand, counting down.
CATCACAACCTGGGGGCCATGTGACTAACACACCTGGAACCCCCACACTGAGGCAGTGTTTGTGGCTGCACACATCCACCACAGGCGCAGTGGCTCTGAACCCACTTATCTAAGAGACTGCCTCATGTCTCACTAGCTCCGAATTTATCAGTCTTACTAAAGGTTAAATACCCCCTTGGATATTGCCTTACTCGCACTGTCGAAGGCAGACAATAAGTATTCATACACACAAAGGAGAAGGTACCAAAAATTGAATCCCACAAATTAACAATAAGGTGATGTATGTCCTCCTGTACCTTGTAGTCCTGAAAAAATTAGACCAGGTACACAAATCACATGCACGATTGTTGCAATTTTAATTGGTTTCCAATAGATTAAAAAAACTCATAAAAATGTTCTAAATGAACATGACCCAAAATAAAACCCACATGGTGGTTATACAATGAACCTATTCACTGACATAACATACACTTAACCACAGAGGGAGAGGGATCCTGAACTTTTGCATCATCTCTCCTGTCTACCGGGTCCGGTGACGACAGACACTCTTTGGAACTTTTGGGCATAAGGCCCCAATCTCTGTAGGGTTGAATTGCTAAAGCTAGGAATATTACTGCAATTACATTAGTTCATGTGGAGTATTTGCACCATGTTGCTATACCTCACCGTACATACCCCATCTTACTGCACCCAGACACCAATACCATTCTTAACTTCTCTTGGGCCTATGCTGACCTAATGAATGCTTCTGATTTGCCACTACTACGCCAATACTTTACCACCTAGGATACCGACTGCCTTTGTTCCACACAATCTGATCTTTCACCACACTAGGCATGCTGCCTTCTATGGGTATTAAGATGGCAACCCACGTCTTTAACAGAAGTGCTATTACAACCACCATTAACAACACGGCTGTCTGTAAAATGGGATGTTTTCATAATAGCATCAAAATAGCTCTCTACACCCAAAGAGTGTTATATTTCCTTTGTGGGGCTAGCACATACCAATGGCTTCAAGTTAACTGGACTGGTCAGTGCACCATTGGTTTAATTCGCCCAGCAATCCGCCATGTGTTCCTTTTTTCACAAGTTGACTACTCATCTTGCCCGGCCAAATGTGACTCCTGGACATGGTTCAATGGCCTCATAGGGTTCCTTATCCCGAGCATTGGCACTACAACTAACAATGCTGAAATTCATGCCCTAGCACTGTGCCTCGAACAGCTAGCCAATAACACCGCAAACGGTATACAGATACTGAAGAGCGAAGAAGTCACACTTAGAACGATGGTCTTTCAGAATAGAATGGCGCTCAATTTACTGTCTTTCCAAGGGGGACCTGTAAAATTATAGGACAAGAATGCTGCACATGGGTACCTGATAACTCCTCCCGGGTTGAGGACATTCTAAAACACCTCCAATGGTTGTTACCACCTTTCACCCTATAAACAGGGTTTATGCCGGCTCATTGTTAACTTGGATTCAAACGACTTTTGATTCACTAGGTTCTTCCATTCTACATGGGATTTTTAATGATATTTTCTTAGTCCCTGCCTTCTGTCGGGCAAGGCTGAATAGGTGTTTCACTTTCCCACTGAGACCAGACTGCTGCTACTTGAAATAGAGAGGGTCCACATCACGGAGGACCAAAAGACGCCTCCAATGAACAGGAGATGGTAGAGGTTTTAGGTCACATGCCCAACACTGAATAGGCTGAATTATTGAATTGGCAATCCTGCTCCCTGTGGTCTACGCTCTCTCAGGGACGAACAAACAGAGGTGGGGTGAGCAACGTGATGTGGCAGGATTGTTATGCAATGGTATGCTACCTTAGGCTCTCTCATACAGGTAGGCCTCAGACCCTCATGTCACCTTGATTAACCTACTTAAGGCTGAGAGTAATAGAAACATTAATGGACTAATTAGAAGCCGTTTCTGAACTTTTTAAACATGCCATATCGACTCCCATTATAGCGTCCTCTTGAAGAGTGCCTTGCCCGTTTACTAGGCATTATTACATGCATACATGAAGAAATAAGGCAGGCAGTGCTGTTAAGTTAGTGTCAATAAGTCATTTCGCTCATCCTGGAGATTTGCAGTTAAGCAACTTTTTTCTTTCTTCCATAGTCCATGACAAAAGATGAGTGCTTTTGTTGGGCCCACACATGCTCTTATTGATGCATTGAAATGTCTTTGTGTTTACTTTCTTATTTCCCTCTTGTGTATGTTTTAAGCAATATATTGAATTTTAAGTGTGTGCTTTCACTATTTGTATACCTGTCCATTTTCTTTTCCTATCCCTTTGGTAAGGAAGTTTGAAATTGTTACCTCCAACACATCTTCTGTTTTAATCTTTTTTAACATATTTTTCCAGATATTCCAATGTCTGTGGGAATCATTGATCCCAGGTCAAATCCGACACAGCTTAACACAGTTGAATTCCTTTGGGACCCTGCAAAGAGGACCTCCGTATTTATTCAGGTATGTAAACCGTAAGCCTGTGGAAGACTCTGAAGGGGCCACAAGTCCCAATATGTACCAGAGGGTGGTCAAAGGGATTCCTCTACGTGAGATGCTTCTCTGGGAGGTGTATATGGTGTGTTCAGAAGCATGGGGTAGTCTCATAAGTACCACTCAAACCTCTCTATGGCCTCAATCTGGAAATGTTTTCTGTAGGCTGAGGGTTGACATTTAAGGTATACGTCTGCTTTGCTCTGGGCTCGCCTGGAATTCACAGGTTGTTCAGAGATATTGATTGATTATAGAATTTGTTTTAGTTCCAAAGATTGAACTGCTTCCACTTTGGATCATGACATTTTTGTTCGGAGCTTTAAACAAAATCTTTTATTTTTATTTTAAATTTAACAATGTGGAGGTGAGTTGTGCACATATAATTCTAGTGTCAAGTCCATACTTGAGGTGGAAAAGGTGTGCTCTCTGTCCACTTTTTAATTATTTTAAACACATCAGATAATGGGAAAATGCAATAGGAGATAGTTCAGTAATTGTGAGGGATGTGCATGAAGGGATCATTTAAAATCCGCAACGCATAAACATAACTCATTTACCTCACCGGCCAAACTGTCTTTCATCCAACCCAAAGTTGAGGATTTCCGCCCTGAAGTCCTTTTGCTTGTCCTGAATACTTCAACAGCCCTTTTAACTAGTTGAGCCCTCATCTTCGGAATCAATTAGTGTGCATTTGTGTGGCATATGCCCTTTGGCCTTTCAGGGTGAGTTGCTGAAAAGGTACCCTGTTTTTCATAGGCAGGCAAACTGGCCTAGCGAACTGGGCACACCTCCGATTATGGTGGCAGTGAGGAATCCTAGCAGTTCATCCAAGCACTTTCCAAGACCTTTTTAAAAAAAGAAAAGTTATGGTGACACACTTACTTTAGCGCTTCTGAAGGAGAACCGGAGAACCACTGCTAAACTGTTTTCGTGTGTTAAAGGAAACGCATGCGGCATTGGCTGCTTTGGCCTCTTTTTCTTGTTAACCAAGACCATATCTAATGGGCATTTGTAAATATTTGGCATTCAATGCTGAATCCAAATTGTTTGCCTCATAATAAGCATGGTAAGGTTTGAATATTGCGGCCCTGCATGACTGGGTGGCAACGAAATCTGCTAAAGGTTACATGTTTGTGAGACTGTTTTCGCTTTACTGACTATTTCTGTAAGATGTTAAACTTACCTGACCTGTATAACTTGCTTGGACAAGTCAGATGTGACTTAATTCAAAGGTTGGGGCTGTCCAAGATGGCAAAGGTTAAGTACTACTGGCATTTGCACTTTCTGCCCTTCTCTTCTTCCCAGCGGGCAATACAAGCAGTGTCCTCTGCCCTTGAACATGGTGGGACCAGCTTGTTTTGGGTTACACAAGAAATCTGGTCCTGTAATTCCTTCTCCATGGTCCATCTGGTTCAGACGGGAACCTAATTTCCTTCCACTAGAAGTTTCTGTAGGTGTCCACTCTGCCAAGATTTTTCTGGTTTTCACCCTGGGGAGCTTTCCAGGCCAACCCTGACAGATTAAATACTGGGGCCTTGATTGAGATCACTACAGCTGGCCAACACTAGCCCTCGTGCCAAACTGTCACGTGGAAGCTCTTACCGGGATGAAGGATCATCTGGATGTTTTCCGCAGGGCCTGCAGTGGGTTATATAGAACCTCCCTCCCCCCCTCTCAACATTACCACATTCTACTCTGTTTTGCCAATGCTGTGTGTACAGAGTGCAGGAACTGGTTAACACAAGTATCACCTTGTGTCTTAGCCCCAACTCTGCATCCCATTCAAACAGTACCAACCATCTAGGGCTAGTCACATGACTGAGGACGCACTTTGTGGTGCTCAGCTTATACAGCACCACAATCAATCAGCACATGCAGCTAAAAAAGAAAAGGGGCGCAAATTGGTTACTGCTGGTGCTGGCTTAGGAAAACCTGTTTTGCAGAGAAGATTTTGGATTAACCCTACCCAGGGTTGGTTTGGAGTAAATGGTGGACTGGTTCATTATTTAAAATAGAGGATACTTCCCTCAGTCCATGTTGCACTGTCTTGCTGACCCTTTCTCATCTCCTTCATGGCTGGTTCTACTGTTAAAACAATCAAACACTCATGAAGGCTTCATCACGTCAACTGTGAGGAACCTGAAGGCGTCCTCACTTCGATCCCCTTTGTCCTCCTCTGAGGTAGCCAGGGAAAGGCTATTGCTTTTAGATTCCGACCCTGGGGGTGGATATACAAGGGAGGATCAACTGGGCGGAGGGAACTTTGGGAGTGGGAGAGGACGTCTTTGGGGGAGACCTGGTATCCCCTCCCGTTCCATTGTCAAAGTGAACCCTCCATTCCCTATGTCTTTGTAAGCTACCATCAGTCTGTGTCCCTTTCTTCTGCCCAAAATATCCCACAGACATTTCACCTTATTACTGAGACGAGGTTGAAACACCCGGGAGTTATGTACACTTCCATTCATTCAATCCTCTCTAAACACCACTTTGGTACTGAGATGAGGAAGACTGCTATGTAGGAGTTCTGTGTAATGGCCAGGCATGTCCAGCTCCAAGGGTTTACTATGGTCGGGGCAATTCAAGTTAAGGGCTTGCACCTGCAACATTGGAACGCTCTCCCCCCTGCCTTAAGGGCAGAGGAATCGTACTGGCCCTTCTGCAAGGCTTTAAAGACCTGGCTGTTTGCCTAAAATAACAACTGTTTAAGATTAAGCACAAATACCGATTTGATTAACAAGCAAGGTAAGCTCTCTGCCATCATGTTTTCCATGCCTATGTATGCAACTGGTTCCATAACAGCGCCCTGATGCTCTCTGCTTATGCGCTTTAAAATTGTAAAAAATGAATTAAGTTAACAATTCCCAGGTGTATAAAAATGGTGACCACTCAGCACAGAGGGAGAGGCGGCCTGGTGAGAAGTGCGCGGCTTGAAGAATCGCAGCGGCCTGGAGAGGAACCAGCTTGAGAGAAGCCATACAGTGCAGGAGTGAGAGATGCTGCGGGCCAAGGCTGGCTGTGAGAGGGTTGTAGGTCCTGCTGTCCTCCTTGCCCAGTGCCTACAGCAGGAGCCGTGGGGCAGTGAAGCCTCCCTATCGCTGTAGGTCTCACAGAGAGCGAGTGGTGCTCAGTAGCTCCCGCTGGAGAAGAGCGGAGCTACCAGCTGCGGAATTCCAGGACGGCGAGCGCTGCTTGCTGTGGCTCCCACAAAAGTAAAGCGGAATGAATCGAAGCCGTGAAGCGAAGCAGAGAAACCAGGAGGAGTGGCCGCATACCACCAGTGTGTGAAAAGAAGGGAACACTCGTACCGGCGTGCTCCGGGGGTCTGGAAACAAGCGTGTATGAATTCTGAACAAACTGAGAACTGTTTTATAAGTACTATGAAAGTCCAAAGCAAGTATATTTGAATACCAAGCAAGCTGCAAGCTATTACAAGCAACTTTTGAAAGTTGAAAAAAGTAACATTGAATGACGAAGTGACTTTGTATATTTGAATACCGTATACAACAAGCGCAAGTGATGAGCACTTATGAATGAAATAAAAGCAGGGTGGTGCTAATGGGGAATGCCACAGAATGAGTGTGAGCCACAAGTGGTGGCAACGTCAAAAGATTGCCAAGAAAGGTATGAAAAGAGAAACCCAAGTATTAGCCAAATATAAAGGAACCCAGGGAACTACAGGTAAAGAGTTAAAACCTGTGTTGGCAAAAGCCAGAAGAATACGGAAATCCAAACAAAGTACATAGAGGAATCAATTGCGTGACATGTAATGGGTGGATTGTGTGGTCCGACAACAGCGCCTAGACCAAGAGACCCTCTACTTGGAAAGAGCCAAGGAAAGCAAATGTAAAACTTGGGTGTTTGCTACAGTTGCTGAAGTGAATTATAAATGAAGAAGCAGAGCAATCTGAGACCTATTGAAAAGCCTGGATGACCAAAGATTTGAACTGATATTGTTTTGATAGCTAGAAGATTTGAACTCTTGGGGAAGGGGACCCGGGTCTCTTTTTGGTACTGTTCTGAACTTGGGGAAAGGGAAGCGGAGTATAAGCCAAGAGTCGCAAGAAGCTTGGATTTTTATTTTGAACACCATTTCTTTTGCTGCTGACATCCCTACACATTCTATGCCGTTAATTGTGAGGGCAAGTATAGGTTTTGGATACAGACAGACTTTTGATTTGAACTTACTCAGACTATCCTTAGTTTTCTTTAGGTTGGGGAAAACCCACCTTAGTATAGGGCTCACTGGGCCTTACTCCATCCTGACATTTGAGCAAAATGAAGCTTTTGTTTAGAAAGTTGAATATGTTGTCTGTGTCTTACTTCATGATGCCTTCACACAACATGGCCTTCAGTTCCAAAGGAAGATCTTTTTGCCATCTCTAAGTTTGATGACCCCCAACAATTGTATTCTTTAATAAAAAGGCATCACTGAGTTCCTGTCTTTTCCACAACTGGTTCCCTCAGACTGTCTCCTCAAAAGGCCTCCTCCAACTCAGCTTCTGCAGCTGTTACAGACACTTTTCTATCTCCTCGACCTGCAAATACACTTGAGGTAATTTGGGATCCTGTGGACCTGCATCTGGCATCTCCTCGTGCCCTGAATGTTGACACCCCTAAGGGTGATGGAAATGGATGGCAAGGATCTCCCCACAACTCAAGACCTTTCAAGAAAGTGTCCTTGGGGTCATGAAGCGTTTTGACCACCTTACTCTTGGCCACACCCATGTTGGAGACTAGCGATGTGGCAGATCTGCATCCAGGTGTTGGGGAACCCCATAACACTGGTACGCCACTAAACAAGAGGTTTGATAAAAAATTCAAACCACCAATGGAAGCTGAATTATAGCCATACCCCAACCCCCCGGACATGGCTCAGGGCCAGTATTCATTTTTGGTGTCCTCAACCCCCACAGCACCTATTCCTCCAGGGAAGGAATTGAAGATGTTTTACCAAAACCACACACTTGAACAACAGCAGGGCCACATGGATGCATTCCTTGCAGCTATCCAGATCTGCCTGTGGTGCAACATTTTTCAGGAGAACTTCCCCCAGACAAAGGAGTGAGCAATTATTGTTGACACCTATCACTGGTCCATGCCTGCTTGAGGCACAGTGGCAAAAGTGGACACAGCCGCAAGAGGCCCATTGTGACAAAATGACTACTGCTCTGCATGAGTACAAGGATGAGAGGTGGCTAGATTACCTACTCCCACGCTACTACTAAACCAGCAGTGATCCCAAACAAATGTGAAACATGAACACCCCTAAATATATAGCTCCTTTCACCGCTTGATAACCTGGGCCACGGGCAGGCTATACTGTTCAGGGGGTGAGCTGGTGGCAGTAGCAACTCAAACAACGTGAGCACAATGGTTCTAAAACAAAATGTATAATCCAGGTTCTGTAACAATATATATTTTTAATCCAACAGTAATATGCAATCCATAAGGGAAAAAAACTAAAAAATAAAACGCCCCTGTAAGAGAAACAGATAATGCAGACATTTGTGGATGAGCACACTTGGTAGATGAGCAAATGATTTCCCCAGCTACAGAAGAACCCAAGAGTGGTTATCACAAACCACATGTGTCACACTGAAGCTCTTGCTTTGACTGCTCTGGGGATGTAAAAGGAGCCACAGAGTGCTGTCCTAAAGACTCCTAATATGAGTCTTGCTTTTGGTTCTGCTTAAGAACTAAAATCTACTAATGGTCAGAGTCCTGACCCCAATTTCTCTAAGATCTATTATAGCCAGTGCACCAGAGGAAGGCACTCAGCTGGCTCTGGGAGATCTAGGAAGCCTAAGACCTTAACACAGGCCACATCTGGATATGTTCAAGATGGCGGCCGGAGGCTAGTCTCTTCTGAGCCCCAGCAAGCAGTAAAAGTGTAACCCCTCCATTAGAAGGGGATCCACTGTGGGAATGGAGAAAGCCGAATTTAATTGTGATTTTTAAAGGACGCACCCACAGGAACAAACATTCCTATAAATGTGCCTTGGCAGCTTCAATCCAAGAGACATAGGGGTTTATTGACATTACTTTTAAAATGTTTACCCATTTTCAAATGTTCTCTGATTGTATCTATTGTGGGGGGTGTAACTTCTGTTTTGGTTTTACCGAGCATGCCTAATTCATTGAAGAGATGTCTTGGTAGGGAAAGGAATTGAAATGTTTTCGTTGATGTCAAAGCTAAGCAATGTTATATTCATGACTCATGTTTAATCATATTCTGGCTCATTTATCTCTCGCCGAGTCTGCTCATGAGAGCTGCAGTAGTCCAGTAGTGGCTGTTCTACTGTTGGATGTGCAGGGGGCTGGTGTTATTGATCCGACTACCATGGAAGCAAGGAGAACACGTGTATATGCGTGCTATAAATAAAATGGCATAAAACAGCTCTGACCTAAAGTGGTTTTGTCTAAACGGGCAACTGACCGAGTTTAGGATGACACAAAGATTAAGTTACCTTTAACTAGTAAATAGAGTCCTGTGGGGCAATTTCGCCCAATAGCAGCGGGATAGTACAGGTCATCTCCTGGAACATTGCAGGGGTGGCTAGTAAACTGATATAGACTGGGTGGATTATCTAATAGAATTTGACATCTGCCTACAGGAAACCTGGTTCACAGCTTTAAAAAAAAATCCTGGGTTCCATGGGATGTGCGAGGGGTCGAAATAAGGGAGGTGTGCCAACTTTCGGTCAGTGCAGAGTGGTTTACGGACAAGCATGTGCTTCCTCAATTTTTTATCTATGGTTATAGTCCTCCTTGAGCTTGGTTCGAAGTCTATATCCAATTTATTTGTGGTAAATATCTATTCACCAGCAAAACAAGATGTTATTGTGCTGAGGGAATTAAGGGATTTCTCAATCCAGGTCTCTGAGGAGATGGAGACTTGTAGCATACTTATCATGGGGATTTGAATTTAAACCTTTGCCCCTCCACATGAGACATAGCGGAGTACGCCTTGTGGAAGACTCATGTGCCCCCCTGCTCCCCAGTAGGAGCTCTGTTTTAGTTACCTCAGACCATAGGGGCAGTCAGCTGGCTTATTTGATGGTAGAGTTCCTTCTGGGAGAATTGAATGGAAGGCTAGAGGGTGATGTCTCGCCAGCGCATACGTTTAGAAGAGGGACTTATGCCTCAAGTTTAGACTATGTTGTTCATTTTTTCAAACAATTTAGAGATTTTACGGCAGAAGATAAATTGGAGAGTGGTCACTGCCCATTGCTCCCATCTGTTGACCTATTTAGTTCCCAGCGTTTGACTGTGGGAACGGAGGATAGGGAGAGAAGTCTATATATTGGTCACCCGAGTAGTTTGCAGGTTGGTGTCTTGTCTCAGATGATATCTCTGCTATCTGGCACCTAATACGCTCTAATGCGGTTAACAGAGTACGTGGTAGTAAAATGTTCTTGTCCGGTTCAGAGGGTCTGTGGAAAACTATGCGGAGGGCACAAGTGAAACAAAAGCAACTTAGCCTCCTATTATGTACAAGCTCCCTGGTTTGATGGTGAGTGTAGGCAGCAGAAGAGTATCTTGAATGCTGGAAACTTTGTGGCTGGCCAAATCTGCCATCTGAAGAGAGTAGATAAGAGATTTATTAAATACAAAAGGCAAGATTATATACACTCAGTGGCACTTTCTGGCTACAGCGGTCTCTAATAATGACCATCATTTATTCTGGGAACTGGCGGCAAAAGGTTGTGATCGGGGTCTGAAAGTCCACGGAGGGGCTTTTACCATGGATTCATGGATTTTTCAGGGGATTTTCTTTGAGCGCTGAAGTGACCATGAGTGTAGAATTGATGGCCTCAATGATGTAATAGTTTACGAATGTTGAGATCTAAGACATCATTGGCCAATTGGAAGTGCGGTAAAGCCGCAGGCCCGAATGGGCTGACCTCAGACATTTTTGGGGGTTTTCCAGATTAGTTTGTGCCCATTTTGGGCAGGTTATTTGCACCTATGGCAGAGGAGTTGAAGCTCTGGCCCTTGGAAGAGCAGGATCATTGTCCTGATTTTTAAAAAAGGGTGCGGTTGAGGATCCAAATTGTTAGACTCTTCACCCTCCTGGACATTTCATTAAAAATCTTTTCGAAATGTATTCCATCTCGCCTGGTGGACTGGGTTGCTGATAATGTTTTGCAACATTTTCAGGCAGGTTTTAGATGCAGTTTCTCGACTATCGACAATTTTTTGTTTTGATTTAAATTAGTAAATATTGCCAGGTCAGGGGTGGAGGGAGGGGGGGGGCCTTGTTTGCTGCCGCCTTGGAACTTGAGACAGCATTTGACTCCATTGATGGGGCTACTCTATGGTAAAAGTTGAATGCAATGGGGTGTTGAATACAAGGGCTGTTGAAGTTGATTCAAATCTACGGCAGTTAGGTGTACAAGGCCAGGGGGAATCGCCACCAATAAGGGGGTGAAGCAAGGCTGCCCCCCCCCCCCCCCGGCTCCTTTGCTGTTTACGCTGTTTATGGCAGGTTCTGATCCAGGCAAAACTGAAGGTAAGATCCTCTGCCCCCAATTGGGGAGGTTCGGGTATAGTGCATATTTTATGCAGATGACACCGTGTTATTGGGTCTTACCCGGAGTACACTCAAATTGAGTTTAGCATACACTAATACATTAAAACTAAATATAATCAAAACAAAGATGATGATTTTTGGTAACCTGTACCTGGAACATAAGTGGAGAACTGGAGGAAATAGATTCCTATGTATATTTAGGTCTGTTCTCCAGATATGGGGGGTTGGGGCTAGGCACATAAAATCTCAGGCAGAAAGAGACTCCCTTAGGTTAAAGGTTTTATTGCGATTTTACCAATTTTATGGGGCACGGAAAATGGATAGCTGTCTGTAGGTCTAAAAGCTTAAGGTTGCATCATTGTTGGGTCTGGCGACACCAGGTTTGTAAACCCTTGGAGGTCATCTATAATGGTTAATTGAGACAACTGCTTGGGTTGCCGCCTGATTTTTCCAAGAAGTGCCTCAAGGGCTCAGCTGGGATTGGAGGGTGTCAATTCTTTTTTTTCGGCATAATCAAAACTGCCATCATATTGGGCAAAGCTTAAATTGGGCTTTGCTGATAATCACAACATGGTTTTGGGATTCTTAGAGTTGGAGTCCTCGGTGTGTGTGTGTGTGTGTGTGTATTGAAATATAAGTGGTTTAGAACTAGCCATACCCTGTGGCAGCAGTTTTGGTCAGTAGTAGGGTAAAACCCAGAGCTAGATACTTTTAAAACAAGTTAAGGCAAGCGTTTCTACCTGGGCAAAGAGAAAGGCTCTTGAGTTAGCGTTGGCAAATTCAAAATCTTTAACCTTGCTGTTTTGGTATATTGATTTGAAGATTTTTAAATTGGATCCAGGTCCCTTTATTAAAATACAATCCCCTGCAGGGAGAAGGTTATTAATTATGGTATGGTTTCAGGAGGACCTGGCCCATTTTCTTTTCTCTCCTATTACCATGATTTGCAGAAAGTATGGCTAAAACCCATTTTAGAAGTAATCCCATCAGGTTTATTAAAGAAGCAATGGGCTTCATTATGAGGTTGGCGGTAACCTGCTGGTGTGACCGGCGGGTTGCCGCCAACCCCGTAACACTGAATCCGGCGCCTGACTTCCCATTGGCACTGGAATATTACAAGTTCCGGTGGCACGTGAAGTGAAGTGACTGCTTATGTAACTCCCCATTACCATAGAGTCCAATTGCACTCTATGGGAGTAGGGGGACAGAAGCACCGGCACCATTGCCAACAGGTCTGGAACTTCAGTGACAAGTCTGCCTACCGAGTGTGCGAGGGCCCCGGAAGGCAGACTCGTAGTGTGGCGGTCCGGAAACAATGGTGCCGCTAAGCTTAAAAGCAGCCTTGTTTCCGGACTGCCACACTTGTAATGGAGCCCAATATCTTTTATTTTAAACTGAGGATATCCCCTTTTTATATAATTTAGCGAAATATGTAAAGAGCCTTAAATTTCAGAGGGTATGTTTTTTGCACAATCTGCAGGATTAGACCTTTAGTTTAGGTTCATGTTATGAGCGACACCCATCTCACCCTTTAGCTCCCGGGTTTGCAGCCTGTGTGTTCCTTTTCCCTTATCCCACCTCACGTCCCTCCCTCCTACCCTGATTGTCCCATGGGTCGCATAAGTATCGCACTGCTAGGGCAGCCCTCTGCCTGTTGTAGCCTCTCCGTCTAGGGGCCCAAGGCGAAGGGCATCCCCTAAAGGTAGCCCCAAGATGTGTCTGCAGGTGTCAACAGGGGAAGTGGGCTGCCAACCACTAAGTACTCACTTAACCCCTTGCCCATTTGCCCAGACGCTAAACAAAGCAGAGAACGACCAAGCGGTTAAGAAGTGCTGGCCACCCTACTCACAAGATTCCTGTTCAAACCTCGCCTTGCCCGGAAACAGCATAAGCACCGTTAGACAGTATCCACATGTGCCTAAAGAGGAACAGACAGCCGCCAACCTGTGTCAACAGACAAGATGGGGGAACTACGGATAGTAATTGTTACCACCTCCTGCAATAAGTAATCCCACCACTTGTTGGGTAAGAATTGATGCAGTCGCACTGTGTGATACTACACAACACTTATCTGCTTGGTATAAGGTAACCCACCTTTTGGTATAGGTCTGTACTACACAATTTGGTAGTGTGACTGAGCAGCCAGGCCTATCTTAAGAGGCGTAAATGTGAGCTGTAGAGCTGTACAAATGAAATCTGTAAATACAAGTAAGCCAAGTAAAACGTACTCAAGGTTTGTTATGAATATTAAAAAATGGATGTTAAATAAGTGTTCTTTAAAAAGGCAATTCATGTAACAATGTATATACACTTTAAAATTACTTTTCAGAATCAGAACAAGTTGGAGGATAATCTTTGGATATGCGTTTTACACAATTCCTACACTCTCAGGCGACTTAAAGCACAAGGACAGTGATGGCATTTGGATTCTGAGGTTGCGGAAAGGAAAGGTTTAGGGAAGGAAAAAAGATTAAACAGGTTCTCAGTAAATGTGAGGACAACTATTTCTTCCAATTAAATCTAGACCAGCCTTTCCCAGCAGTAACAGTCTGTGAGTTACCATTTGAGGAACAAACAAGATCAACGTCAACGGGCTAGAAGAGTCTTCGGGAGCTAGGACAGCCAAAGTCAATTTGAAACCGTTGATGGAGCTGAGGCCCTTCTTTGAATCAGTCTTGCACAAAGTTAGCCAGTTTGTTAGAAAATCACTGTTAGCCACTACCTGTTAAGCCTGTGAGAAACGGCATTGGAATCCATTCTCAAAGTAAGCCAATGCAATTCCCAACTGAGAAAAGCACAGCTAAAAAGGTAATAATGCAAGTACCCCAAACCTAAACACTACCTCTGGTTTGAAGAAGAGTGGTCTAGTTGGATTCTGTCTTGCTGTAGCGGTGCAGACCCCTGTTACAGAGCCTCAGTCGTGGCGACAAGAGAGCACGTCTGGAGGGCTTCTGCGACAGCACTTGGGAGGTAGTCAGCAGCTATTGGCTCTTTTCGGTTCAGCAGTACTTCATGGTTTCAGCACATAGTAAACGGCATCGTCGCGGATCTCTGTACTGGTTTGGTTTCATTCCCTCTTTGGGTCCTGCACTCTGGTGAGCGGGACTCAGGATCTGGTTGTCCTGCTTCTGGAGGGTCCTTGGGAGACTCCTGGAGCTTCTAGCTGGATTTGTTATCGCATCAGGCGTTTCAGTTGACTACGGATTACTCAACCCCTGGCATTTGGTTTTACAGCAACAAAGAAGTACAGCCACTCGCGGAAGATGGTCCAGTGGAGTTTATCACGGGGTTAGATCGTCCTGCTAACCCAAGGGACGAAGTAGTCACTTCCGGAGCTTCTCTGTCAAATTGAAAAAGGAGTTTCAGCACAGCAGCAGGGCTTCGGCAGACAATTCAAAGGTCCAGGAGGCTGCAGCAAGCTTCATTTGTGGTTTCTTAGTCGGGTGTTTCTCCCATTGGTTGACTCTGCCTCTAGTCTCAACCCTCACCTTTTAAGCAGGTTTCTCACATTCATGCACAGCCTGGTTGCATTCAGGCATTCCTAGAGACAAAGGACAGGCGTTTCGGGATCCTCCCTCACATCCTGTCCTTCCAGACACGCTGGAGCCAGAGGTGGGCTTCAGGGCTGAAGCCAGCCAAAGGCAAGACAAAGGGCTCTAATCCGTTTCAACACAGAGTAAAACCCTAGAAAGACTTCACAAACCTTAAATGGCGAAAAAATAAGACTGGGTCCATTTTGACAAAATGGTCACCATGGGTGGTGTACTGCACCTGAGGGTTCAGTCTGCAGTAGAAAAGCACAATGGCAGGAAAACCACTGCCACCAGCCATTTAACGTAGTGAGGGTACCATAAAACTGTTACATATGACAGGATAAGGAGCTACTAGATAACCACCCCAGTACTCCACATAAAATGGTGTGTGCTGGACCTACAAAGAGAAAAAGTAAGTTAAGTCAATTTCAATTCCCTATTCTTGGGAACGGTAGTTCACCTAAGAAAAGGTATTTAAACCTTATGAGAAATCTAAAAGGATTTTTCTGTTTCACTGCAGTGAAGGTGCTATGTGTCACCATACAAAAAGTAGATGCCTATGGAGTTTGTCAGACTCCCAAAAAACAGTGGAAACACATGAGGGTCGCACACACAATCTTGGGTTAAATTAAAGTCCATCAAAACGGGTAGGCTTGGGGGTACACGTACACACACACGTACACACACACACACACACACGTACACACGTACACACACACCCCTTTGTTGAGGACCCAAGAAGCGAAAGGTTCGATACCAATGCCCTTCCATGTATCACCAAAAACCACTTAAAAACACGAAAGATGATGAAGCTGTAGAAGTTATCAACCTAACAGACCGCCTCAACGAGGAAGCAGCACCCACGGAACGCCAACCAATCTTCGTTAACAAAACCGAAGCACTCCAACTAAACATCTGCATGTCAAAACAGGGGTCAATAAATAAACCCAAGCACGCCAAAAAGATCCACTGCAACCCAATCAACGCTAGGTCAATGTCCAAACATGCCACCGAGATTTATGACCTCCTGTGCGACAGATATAGACATCCAAATCGTAACCGAAACACAAGAATGACAATATCACACCCCATAACTGACACCCTGACAACTTCAAGTGCGCACAAGCAAACAAGTAAAACGAAAGAGGACTGGCAATAGCATACAAGGAACCCATGAAAATTTAAATGGAAGACCCATTAAGCATCAGAAATTGTGAATCACTAATCCTTCGACAACAAACCCCAAAACAAACTTCAAATTAATTCTGGTGTACAGACCACCGAGACATGACGGAACCTTTGTGGACGCCTTCGCGGAAGCAACCACCAACCTAGCCATCGAACAGGAGCACCTGATAATCCTCGGTGACGTCAACATCTGGTTTGACGAAGAAACCACAATCAATCAATAGCCAAACAACTGAAGACCATGAAACTACAACTAGTGGAAGGAGCAGCTCACACGGCGGGACATACACTAGACTTTATCTTCGACAACAAAAACCTCATGACGCCACCAATTCCGATCCTTTGGAGCGACCACCTCCTCATCGTCTTCGTTATCACGCTGGCTACACCAACAACCCGACAATCTGCCAACTATCGTGAAAAGAAACTGGAGGACCATCAAAAATAGCACCCTAATTGAACTACTGGAAATCAACAAACCACCAGCAATAATGGATGAGGCTGACCTTGACAGAAATGCTTAACAATTGGATCACCACAACAATAGATAAGATCTCCAAGAAAAAACCATTCACCCCATCACGCAAAGCTGCTCAGCGCCATGACAAGATGAAGCCGGAAACATTAACTAGACTGGAGGAATCGGTTCAAGAAATTTCAATTCCAACAACAAATCCACTCGTATAGAAAGGAAATCCAAAAATGGAATCAAAGCCCCCAACACCCAAAAAGAACTATTAAAATCATAAACTAAATGAGAACCCTCCCCACTGGTTGCATACACACCGATACCTTTGCTGAAACTATGCAACAACCTTGCAGCCCACTTCAAAAACAATCGGTACCATCACACAGATCATACAAAGCAGACCAAGCAAACTCAACGTGCAACTGAACCGCCCATCCGAGGATCGCCAGCACAAACTCCGAAGCTTCCCTCAAATATCAGCAGACACATTCGTCAAGCTGGTAAATAGCAACAAAGCAGGCTTCCCTATGGATCCCTGCACCCCCCACCCTTCAGACATACACAAATCAATCCTCACAGAAGGAACACCCATGGAATACTACAGAAACCTTTTCAACCAAGCAAATTCAATAGGGAAAGTACCACAAACTTCCAAATCGGCACACATCAAACTGCTCCTCAAGGACACTTCAGTCTCCAACTACAGACCCATCTCCAACATCCTGTACTCGCCGAAACTACTCGAAACTTACATCTATATAATAACCCAAGAATTCATGGACAAACACCTACTGCTGGATCAGGCACAGGTAGGCTTCAGACCAATGAGAGGAACGAAACAGCACTGCTTTCAATCTGGGATGATCCAACAATGAATGCAGACTCAAGACAAAAACAGCTCTAATATTCCTGGATCTCTCTGCAGCATTTGAGTCAACCACGACATCCTCATCGGGAGATTGGAAGAAATAGGAATTACCAACCTAGCCTTACTATCGATTAAATCTTTCCTAGCGAACAGAAACCATATGGATCAAACCTTTCAAATCCACCTGTGGATTACCACAAGGATCATCTTTTTCCACGTTGCGGTTCTCACATGCTAAAACTATGCCGACGACACACAAATAGTCAACAAAATACAAGACACACGAAGAAAACCCAAACACTGGAACGCTGCCTACAAGAACTCTACAGCTGGATGAACTCGCAACCTCAAACTCAACCCAGGCAAAAACAGAAATGATATCCAAATGCAGAGAGAGCAATCGTTACATCCAATGGCCGACAGAACTTGGTACAGCGCCAGCTCCATCAACGATAGTTTGTCCAACAAAACTCCCATGTTCTTTACTAACGCTAGAGCCACAAGTAAACGCTATGATCAAGAAATGCTTCTTCCTCCTAAACGTAGTAAAAAGGATCCTACCATTCCTTTCACTCGCAGAATTCTCACCATCATTGCTCTCATGTCCAGAGTGGACTTCGCCAACAGCCTATACCTTGGAATGCCAGAACGATTGTTAAAAAAACTTCAGCGCATCCAAAACGCTGTGGCTAGATTCCTGCTCAAACTACCACAAAGAGAACACATTATGCCTGCACTGAAAATGCTACACTGGATACTAATAAACAGCGAATAAAGTTAAAATCAATGTGCAAAACGCACAGAGCAATCCATGGCCAAGGAGCAGAGTTTCTAAAAAAGAAAATAAATGTATACTGCCCAACAAGGCCACTCACATAAAGCAACAACATCAGCCTAGAGCCAAAACCATACAACAAAAGAACATTCTGAGAATCATCTTTCTCTCACTGGCACGAATAACCTGGAATGAGCTACCAAAAAACATAAGTGACACAAGGATCATCTTCATTTCATAAAACGACCCATCCTTCCTTACTTCCTAACTTATCTTCCCTAACCGGAGGGCGGGGAGAGGATGCCATTATATCTCTTTCTCTCTTTCTCTCTTTCTTTCTCCCCCCGCCCCTCACCTCCCCCCCGAGGCATCTTGGTCTACAACAGTGAGGCCCCATTGTTCCCTGGGGATGGTTGGGGGAATGAGCTTGAGTGCCTTTTGTCTTCACGTGCATGGCAGAGCTGTTTGGGCGTATACTGTATTCCCAACAAAAGGGCCAGTTAATTAATCCAGAGTGCCTAACCTGCAGGAAATGGGGAGGCGGGATAGGAAGAGCTAGAGGAGAGTCTTATTGGAAATAAAGATGGTGGGACACTTCTCTAAACCCACCTGCCACTTGCGGCTACTGTACTTCACACCCTTCCAATGCTTTCCCACTTTAAAGGGATCTTCGTGGTCCGCACTGCAGTGAGTAACTTTTCACACCACAGTGCTGCTTTTGAAGCACCAGTTCCTGGAATATCTCCTGGGTGGGCAGGAGGTTCCTATGTCCTGAGAAAAAGATGTTGACCTTCGTCTATGTGATCGGAGGCAGAGTCCTGGCCTGGCCATTGTTCCACTTGTCACTTTTTATAGACAGTCACCAATACACAACAGTCCTGTCATAGATGGCTTCTGCTCACAGACTTGATGCTAGTGCGATATCAAATTGCTGTGCCTGTGTAATTGTTTGCTCTTCATAGTAATCCTGCCGCAACCAGGCATGGCTTGCATATAAAGAATTGTCAGATGCTTGTAAATTTGCTTAGTCACATGCTGTGCATGTAGTCAGACATCTAGTGGTAATTGCAGAGCATTGCATCTTTTTGAGGTTGGAAAAGGGACGTCGACCTGGGTGCGTCTAACACTATCCCTACTGTGATGTGCAGTTTAACCATGCGCCCTCGCGCGTCGAGGTCCCCACAGATTTGTTTCTGCCATACTGATCGTTGCGTAATGCAGAGCTCGTAGCGCGTTATGGATATATTGCTAGTATATTATTCGAACTCAGACCAGCGTTCAAGGTACTTTCGGTGCCCCATCAACTGGTTACTTCGACTGTCTGAAGACTTCCTCTGGACTCTCAAATGGCTGCTTTTGGGGAGATTTATCAGTTTAGTGCATCATCGCTTCTACTAGTGAGACCTCCAGCACTTTTTGCTGGACTTCTGGACCTTTTTCTTTCTAACCTGAATAAGGAGCCCTTTCCCCCTCATTCGTTCCCATTTTCTAACTTTTGGAACTCTGTTCTGTGATTTACCTTTTTCTATGGAGTCTGCTTTCCTCCAGATCTCTTTAAAGGCATCTGTATTTACATTTTGTAGCACACAACACCCAATGTGCAGTGTTGCTGGGAACCCTTTGCGTTCTCCTTCAAAATTATTTTACTATCCTTAACTACTGTTCTTAAGGATAGAGGGATACTTTGTATCCTTCCTAAAACTTTATATTATGAGTTTAGCACACACCACCTTATGTGGAGTGCTAAGGGGATACCTAGTATCCCCCTTCTCTACGCACCTGCAGCATTCTAGTCACAGACAACCCTACAGTTATGGCTGGTGGCAGTGGACATGTTTTACCAACTATTGTGCTATTTTTTTACCGCTGACTGTATTCAGTCTCGGTTATGCACAATAGGATCAATATGGTGGCTCCTTTCTTTTTTGCCATTTCTCGTGTGGTTGTCCTTTGGTAGCCCTTCTTCTACCATTATGGCAGTGGGAGGTCTTTCGTGCCTTCGCCGGGAACCCTTGGGTGTCCCCGCCTAGGCTCCAATGTGTCTGCAAAGGCAGGAAGTGGGGGAGAAGTTTAACACTCCCCCGCCCTTTGTCTGCCAGAGTGCCTGAATGGAACCAGTGCCCACTGGGGGGCGTTTGGGGGGCAGGGCTGCTGGCTGTCCTGATTGGACAGCCACCCCCTTCTGTAAAATGCTGAGTGTTTGCAGAAGAGAGTGGGAAACCGAAAATAAGGTGTGATTCTTGAGGTAGAAGGCAAGTCGACCACTGGGACAGAAGATCTGAAGCTGACCAGAGACGCCTGCAGACCCTTCCAGTAATGGTGAAGTGACCAATGCTGTCCTGAACCTGTTTTCTTATGGACAGAGGAGCTCCGAAGAGGACGATTCCCTCCCTTTGGCTGGTGGGACCCAACCAGCCCTAAGACGAACTATCAAAACGAGCCATCTCCCGAGGTTGTCACCTTCCACGGCTGCAAACTGCGAATACCGGGGGACCTCTGACCCATTTGCAGTGCAGCGTCTTTTTAAGGGCAAATTCGTCCAGAACTTTGAGCTCCAGTTGGACCTCCAGAGGCACAATCCCACTCATCCAAGTCCCCTCACCAGAGTGCAGGACTACCGAATCACTACAGAACTGGAGAAGATTGACCAGGCGATAAGTCCTTCGTTGGAGCTGATAAGAAGGTGCCAAAACCAGACCGACCAAGGAGACCGGAGAAATCTGTGCCAAGGATCTTCTCCCAACACCTGCTGTGGCATCCCATTCAGAGTCCTTTGTTTTGTCGCCAGACCGAGGAATCTGGTGACTGGGCCTGTCGGTGCTGCACAGGAGACTAAAGCTACGTTTGCTTCTTCTACCCTAAGGTACTGTGGGGCTAAAGGGCGAACTTTCCTTAAGCCAAAGAGTCGTTCCAGTGTGACTCGAGTGAGTTACAAGGTGTCTGGGTGTCCACCCATACCTCTGGCTCAGGCTGCACAGCTTGTGCCCTTTAGGGTGTCCCTTGCAGGATCCCTATAAAGCGTGTTATCTTGCTAAGCATTTTTGATTCTAGTGACTAAAGTAGGAACTTTGTCTTCAGCTGCTGCATAAGACTTTTTATTTACTCCTTCATTGACTTTGTTGCTAGTTGGGGATTGGATTTATAAAGCATTAGAAGCCTAAAGAAGCTGTTACTAGAAAGTCTAAAACTGCTCAAGTGTGTATAATAATCTGTTTCTTTCCCACAGACTGCTGTGACTTTATGATCTGAATGCCATTACAATGTATAATCTATACTAGTTTGTGTCTTTACTAATAATACAGTATGTCATTCGTGTCTTTCTCTGTAAAAGTTGTAACCGCAATCGAAGCAGTCACCATTGAAAAGTATTGTTGCTATTTTCAGTGTGTTTTGGTTATCTAAGAGGAGGATTTACTTACCTGCGTGTGTGTATATATACTATACATATATTTTCATATAACTTTGTTATGCGTTTTCTTTGAACTATTGTATTGTATTCAGTTTACTTACCTACAGCTCACCTCCTCCTCCTAAGATAAGCCTGGCTGCTCTGCCATTCTACCATATCCTTTGGGTAGTACAGACTTATTCTAAGAGTGGGGACCTGTATACCAAGGGATAGTTTTATAGTCTTACCCAGGCCTCCAGATAAGGGGCTTATTATGCATTTAATTGTTGCAAATATGGCACATTCCACTCTTAAATGCGTACTTTTACGCAGGATATTCCCTGTAGTTTTTTATATTAAAAAGCCCCTCTTCCACCAGTAGAAGGCATTGCAGCATGAACCATTACTTTTGCACACATGCGCCTCTTGAGCAGACTCTGCTATGCCACTCCTGAAATTCCTTTCGACTTGGCGGGCTGCGTAGAAACAAGCAAAGCCTTCACATGAGCAGCATTTTCTAATGGTAGGTGACTGGCCTAGTGCATGCACGACCCTGGTAGTACCCAACCCTCTTTTATATTGTACTTGTCAGAATTGCACGTTTGTGGCTGCACTTTGATCTCCTTGCCTCGACTTGTTGAAATGTAGCTTCTCTGCAGCAGGTGCCCGTCAAGGAATACATTTTGATCTCTGCTTGAAACGTTAGTCATTTATAATCGTCTCGCCTGAACGTTTCTTTGTGTTAACCAGCAGTGGCAAGTGTCAGATGTTTCGAATAATCTGCAGGGGCCCTGGCCTGTTCACTCCAATTTTAATTGCAAATTTTATGATTTTTTTTTTAATGCCACCACGATCTGATCGTATCTCGAAGCTGCAGCTCTCAGATCTGCTACTCTCCTCCTGTACATGACAGTCAACTGTGTGCTGATTCCCTTGACGATAATTGATATTTTTAAACTGGTTTGTCCAAACCTCAATTTGTTCTAGCAAGCAGTGGTCTGAAAACCAGTGTGTGGGTGCAAGGGGCTATAAGACAACCATAGGTGATAAAAAGCAAGTGTGCAAGGATGTGCAGATGTGAGGCTACGCGAGAACTAGCACGTGTGATGATGAGCAAGGTGGTGTGTGTGCAGGTGTTTAAGTGGAAGGACGCCCGGGGCTATGGAGGTAACAGGAGATGCCTGGTCACCCTGTATCCCCTTAGGGAGGCTCTCACTGGAGGTGTGCGTTCCCCAGGCACTGTACCAGAGGTAGTTTAGTATTTTCTACATCCTGTACTCGATCATTTGTTCATCCCTACATTTGCATTGTTTTATTGCTCATATTTCACTGTGTATCCGCTGATCATTCACAAAACTATAAGCGGGGGAGGTGGGACTGGATTTTGCTGAAAGCTTGGGGTCTCCCGATACTGTGAGTGATCTCATGTTTTGTAGTACTTTTGCTAGTTGTTACTGGACACAAGGCAGTCTTTTCAGGATGCAAGCAGAGACTGTGCATTGCTCTTGAAAGCAAAGGTATTTTGAGAATCCTGCACCTGTTTGTAATGCAATAAGACAGCTAATGGGGTTTAGCACCAGCTGCAGAGAGCTGCATGTATCCTGCAGGTCACAGGATATTGGCCCTCAATGCTGGCTCAGCCTTTCATCTTTCGAATCTGATTATTCCAATACCGCGTGCTGTTAAAACATCAGGTGAGACATTAAGTGTGAGAGTGCAATGGGATACCTATTTTAAGTAAAGCCAGCAGAAAGCAGGGCTTTGTTATAAAGTCTGCTTTCAGGCAGTTGGTACGAGTTGGAGAACAGACTAATATGTACACAGGCAAGTGCATGTATGTATGTGTCTCTAGAATGGCATTGCATGCACCCTGAATTCCGAATCGGGCACGTGTTTACCAGATTGAAATAATGCACCTTGTTAGGAAGAATTCTCAGAAATTTGCTAATTCCCACTACCTTAGAGACCCCCATCAACTTTCCTAGATTTTGAGGACTTTGGGGGGAGTGAGACCCTTTTTCCCACCTCTCTCGTATTTTAATGTGATTTTGAACTCTGTTTCTTTTGGTTGTGGAGTCTGACAAACTCCATAGACGACATCTTTTACATTGTCACACAGCACCTTCAGTGCAGTGACACAAGTACGTCTTTCAGATTTCCTAAAGGTTTAACTACCTTCTCTGGGATAAATGACTGTTTCCTAGAGCAGTAAAGTGAAATTGACTTTACTTTCATGTGTAACTTTCTAGACCCAGCACACCCTATCTTACAATTGGGTGCTGGTGGGGTTACCTAGTATCCCCTTTGTCTAGCTTCTCATGTAACATTTTTATGTTACCCTTTCCTCACTAAATGCTGGTGGCAGTAGCTTACTTTTAACTACTGTTATGGGATTTTACAGCGGGCTGCGTTCGCAGCCACGGGTCCCATTTTCGTCAAAATGGCCCGGTCTTCTTTTTTTGCCATTTCTTTGTGGAAAGGTTCTTAAGATTTACTCTGTGCGCCAAACCAGGTTTGGTCCCTTTGTAAGATTTCTTTGGCTGGCTTCACGAGTGAAACCCGCCTCTGGCTACACAGTGTCTGGCGGGAGCAGGAAGCGAGGGAGGTGCCCGAAGCTCCCTGTGCTTAGTCTCCTAGGAGACGGGAATGCACTCTTAGTCACCCCGAAGGGTGGCTGTCCTTGCCGGACAGCCAGCCGGCCAATCACCTGACAGCTAGGCTGGAATGAATGGGAATCCAAAGAAGAAATTGAAGTGGATGCCTGCTGCAACTCCTGGACCATTGGTTTGTCTGGTGAAGCCCTGCTGCGGTGCTGAAACTCCAAATTTGTATCGACAGAGAAGCTCCTGCAAGGACGACTTCTCCCTTTGAGTTGGTGGGACCAATCCACTCCAAAGTAAGCTACCTAGACATCCTCTCGGAGCTAGTTGAATTTCCAGAGTTGCTGCTGGAAACCGAATGGCCAGGGAGAGGAACACCATTTTGTGTGCATTGCTTTTAAGCTGGCCCAGAGCTCCAGAAAGATCCTCTAGATTCCTAGGAAGCAGGACTGACTGAGCTTGAGCCCCCTCAGAGTGCGGGAACCCAGAAGGAAGAAAAGTCCATCTCAACAGCCAGGAACCACGGTGTTGCTATTTGTGGTAGACGCGAGGAGCTGAAACACTGAACAGCCACTTGTTTGAAGATTGTTAGTTGCGAGCGTTGACTGTCTCATTGCAGTGCAGGAGTCCCCAGAAGTCCTCCTTCTTGTCCCCACGACTGAGGCCCAGGAACAGTGAGATCTTCAGAGCTGCACAGGAACAGAAGCCATCTGCTGCACTTTTTCTTCAATCCAAAGGTACTGTAAAGTCTGAGAGAACTTACCTCTTGTTGTAGAGTTGCTTGCATCTTCTACCCCTCACAAGTCTAACAGCTTGTGGCCCTACATTGATTCTTCTTTTTCTTCAATGACTTCTAAAACATTGCTTTTCTTCGTTAACCTGCAAAGAAGTGCTTCCGTTCATATAGACTTTTGCCCATTGACTTTGGCTTAGCCTGTTCCACTAAATAACTCTTATTGGGGGACCTGTGTAGGACAGACTTATTCCAAAGGTTGGGTTCCTATTGCCAGGAGGTCAGAGTTGTTGTAGTGCACCCAAAGGGTACTTCATACAATCTTGCCTAACACACCTGCTACAGAGATCGTATTATCTGTGGTTCACCTGTTTGAAACATGGCAAGGATGTATCTGCTTTTTATTTCCTGTCATTAAAAGTGCCTAGCTTTCTCTCTGAATTCGGATCCCTTACCCTGGTAACTTTTACACAATAGTTCAAACTGAGAATCCCCTCTAGTTCCTAGTTTTCCTTCCTCATTGGAGCTTTGCGCCACACTATAACTTGACCAGAAACTGCTGCTTAAGTTTGTGTGCACAGCTGGTACGCAGTGTGCCCAAGCTGAACACACTGCATTTCCATGACTTCTGCCACACTATTGGTGCAGAATCATTCCACTGCAGCTTACCACACCTCACCCCACACACTCCATGGTCAGTTACTTTCTGATGCTTGTTAATCTGCTTAGAATCACATGCTGTGCATATGGTCCGACATCCAGTGGTAACCGCAGAGTATTGCATCTTGTCTTTCGTGGACCGAAAGGGGATGTCGGCATAGGCGTGTCTGTAACACTATCCCTATTGTGACATGTAGTGTACCCAAAATCCCTCACATGCCGAGGTCCCTCAGATTGTTTTTTTTCTGCCCAGATAACTGTTCGTCCAATAGTGGCGCTCTTACATAAGAGACATTGTTTATCTTAAACCGACTTGTCGGTTATTCCCCATTAAGTCAATTTGATGCGAAGAACAACTTCGACGAAGACTGCGGGGGACTTGTCTACAGCGGTGGATTTCGGTGCCTAAGATCCAGCGGACACAGCTTCCACGTGGTCGGGCCCTCTGGCCGACCTTTACAGTGGGGAGAGTGGGGTCGGGGTGGCCATATTTTCGTTGTCTTTCCTTCTTCCCCCTCTTTACACTTTAGGTCTGGTCATCTTCCCTTTTTGCTATGGAAAGGACTCCTTTTAGCTTCTGCCCTAAGTCTAGGGTCAGATATCCTTGGAAGGACGAACACAGGATGTGCAACTCCCAGCTCCCCTTAGATCACGACGAGAAGCGGTGTGTGGCTTGTGAACTCCTTCAACCTAAGACCATTAAGGAGAGCCATGTAAAGCGGTGGGCCGCGTACGGTATGACGTGGGTGGAGCCCCCTTCCGCCACATCTGGCAAAAGTGACGGGAGGTACTTCCGATGACCAAACATAAGTTGTGGATGTGATAGACCTCGAGGCGGACACTTCTGGGTCAGCCACGTCTGTCCCCTACCCTTCAAGGCTTGACTTTGGTCTCGCTTCATAGACCACAACCGGTGACAGAGGGGTACAATCGCATTTCACTAAGAACACAACCCCTACACCTATTTCCACTGGCACATCGAAAAAAAAGGTGAATGCGCCAGCAGAACCGTTGAAAATTTCAGCAGATTCCTTGGATCGTACAGATCCAAAGCCTTCCCCGGATCCGCAGCAGCATCTTGCGACTAGGCATTTGAAAACACACAAGGGCGCTACCCCTAAATCAGGTTCACACGTCGAAGCCCTGAAATCCGACAGTCCCGAAGGCCGTGGTAAGCCCAAAAATAATGACTAAACCTCAAGTCAAAAAACCGACCGCTAGGCCCTCTAACGCCGCAGAAAGCAATAAATCTACCGATAGACCTTCGTAACCATTATCGCATGCCAATTCGGCGATAATCGAAGACCGGATCGAGAGAATTACTTCGGCGGTACTGCTGCTCCGCCAAAAAAGATGGGGCAGGCTGCAGATAAATCTATGGATACGTCATGGTGCTGCGATTCTCACGATACCTATGAGGACAGTCAAGCGCCTCTTTCCTACAACCTAAGAGACAATTTCTGGTGCCGAAGGGGGGGGGGGGAGACCACGCTTTTCCACCCATATGCCCTTCTGGGTCCTCTAAATGAACAAGGGAGAAATGTGAAGTGTGTATGGACCGTCTTGAAAGAATTACTAGTTTTTCTGAGCATCCTTCCCCGATAATCTTCAATCTGCTGCACGTTTCCAAGATCAGCCTTCTGTCCCCGTCCAGCATGAAGACTTCGTCCAGATGGACACATATAGACACATTTATAGTGAAGATGAAGAAACTTCCTTCCTATAGAATTATGATGAGGACCAGGCGGATACCACAGAAAATTGGGAAGAAACCCAGCAAGTGGGGACGGACCCATGGATGCTCCCCCATCAAGATCAGGACACTGATGTATTGTGCCTGGATTCCCCTCCGTCCATCCCGGCTCGCCAGGCCTCACCTGTAGACGACCATTAGCCTTCAATACCATGTCGAAAAAGGCAGCAGAGCATTTTCAAATCTCTACGCAAGAGGCAGTGCCTGAGCAGGACTTTGTAGGCGATATTCTTAAGGAGAAACCTCCCTCTAGCCAGGCCATTCCCCTCCTTAATTTTATTAAGAGAAGATTGGCTCCCTCCCTTGTGTCACCAGCTCAAACTCGGGCAGTGAACCCAATAGTAGAAAAGTTATTTCGGCCAGCTCCTTCGGACCCACAATACATTAAAGGGTATGCCACCCCCGATTCTTTGGTAGTGACTACCACCCAGAAATGGGCAGGAGTACCCCTTGCCACGGGGGAGGCACCTCCGGATAGGGAATCCCAGAGACTGCCTTAGGCAAGCGAGTCACCTCGGTGGCCGCATATACCACACGTATAGCGAATAATACTACGCTGCTGGCAAGTTATGCTGACGCTCAGTGGAACCTACTCCAGGAGATCCCAGAACCCGCCAGACCCAAACTTCCCTATTGTAGCCTAGGGGAAGGCAGGTGAACCAGAATGTTAAAGAACACTCTGGACACGGCTGAAACAGCAGGCAGGTCTCTGGCTTGGCTGCGTACCTCAGGGTTTAAACCCGAAACTCAGGCCTCTCATCAATAAGCCTATTGAAGAAATTAACCTATTCGGGAAAGCGTTTGAGGCCTTGGAAACAGCTAAAAAAGAGCACGAGATTTGAGTCTCTGCAACAGATCATACAAAGACCGACCCCCATCTACCCCCCAATCTCCCCCCCCCCCGAGAGATAACTTCCGGCAGTCCTTTCGAGGGCAGTCTCGTGCAAATAAAAGTAACTATGGCACTGGAGTTTCAATACAGGACAAACCGGAGTGTGGTTCCCTCAGGTAGTGTCCAACCATATAAATTTACTGGAGTTATTAGCGGTGTTCATGTTCAAGGCATTAAAGGCCTTTCAGGTGCAACTGCAAGGAAAGACAGTGCTGATTCTAACAGACAGCACTACAGAAATGTATTACCTGAACAAACAGGGTGGCACTCACTCTCCAGGGCTATCCAAGCTGTCCCAAAACATTTGGATATAGGCCCTCAAACACAAGATGTTTCTGTTGTCCTAACATGTTCCAGGGGAACTCCATCTTCTGGCAGAATACGAATGGCGTCTGCACGAAGACATTGTTTCTAACGTCTTCGCAGAATGGGGCTTCCCAGAGATCGACTTGCTCGCATCTCAGGAGAACGCACAATGCCAAGACTATGCCTAGAGGTACCCCCAGAACCGCTCCAAGGGGAACGGTCTCTGGATAACATGGTCAGGGAAATGTCTACGCTTTTCCCCCTTGACTCCCCTTCTCAACAAGATAGTGCACGAGATGCACCAGGAACCAGTTACCATGATACTGGTTGCCCCCATTTGGGCCCGCCAACCCTGGTTTGCTCATCTGATGGAAATGTCCCTCTCCCCACCAGTGAAACTACCCTGCCCGTGCAACATGTTGTCTCAGGACAGGGGGAGACCCTTCACCCATTCCCACAAACTCTGAATTTAGCAGCTTGGTTCCTGAGGTCATAGAGTTTGGACACCTACAGCTCCCTTGGAGGTGCATGAACATACTCTGGAAAGCTAGGAAACCGAACACACGTTATTGCTATGCCAGCAAATGGAAATGTTTTGTCATCTGGTGTAATTTCAAGGGTGTCAATCCCATAGATAGCTCATCCACACACATTGTGCTGTACCTAACCCATCTGTTGGACACTGGCTTGGTCTTCAATTCTGTAAAGGTTCATCTGGCTGCACTGTCAGCCTACACCACATCACAACAAAGGTGTCGTGGTGGAAGATACCGCTGATTAAGGCCTTTATGGAAGGGGTTAAGAGGATTTATCCTCCCATTTCTCACCCAGCTCCTGGGTAGGACCTAAATGTGGTTTTGACCAGGCTCATGGGAGCTCCCTTTGAGCCTGTGCATAAAGCAAGTCTAAAAGACCTGACTTATAAACTGCCTTCCTAGTGGCTATCACTTCTATTAGAAGGGTTAGCAAACTACAGGCTTTTTCTGTTCTGGACCCCTTTGTTACAGTCCATAGGGATAAGGTAGTTCTGCGCACGCACCCCAGATTTGCGCCCAAATTAATCTGGAAGTTCCATGTGAACCAGTTGATTGAATTACCCACCTTTTTCCAGAATCCAACTAGCATGGCCAAAAGAAGCATATACACACTGGATGTGCGCAGGGCAGTCATGTTCTACCTGGAAAGAACTAAACCACTGAGGAAAACGAATTAATTTTTCCTTTCAGTGACAGCTGGTAGAGAAGGGGATCCTGTCTCTAAATGAGCTATTGCGAGGTGGATTGTCAAATGCATCACACTGTTACATTCTGCTAAAAGAGAACTGCCCTTCAAGCCCAGAGCACGCTACTCGAGGCACTGGGGCATCCATAGCATTCACTGCAAATGTTCCCCTTGAGTCCATTTGCAAAGCGGCAACCTGCAACCTACAAAACACTATTGCCTAGACACTCATTCTAGGTCTGATTCTCAGGTGGGATAAGCAGTATTAAGACATCTTTTCTCTACTGTTCCTTCTCACAACCCACCTCCAACTCCGGGTACTGCTTGCTAGTCTATGCACAGGATGTGATTCTAAGCAGATTAATAAGCATCAGAAGACATGCATTACTTACTGTAATAGCATTTCGAGGGGATTGGGTCCTCCGACGTATTCCATATCTATGACATGTAATCACCACAGCTGTGCTGCTTCGGAAACTTTTTTCGGCGTCTGCGTCCTGCGTCGATGACGTCGATGCGCCGTCGTCGAGGGCCTCCTCCGACGTCATCCGATGTGATAAGTAGGACGCACGACGCCCGTAGCCTCAGTTCCGTTTTTTCCGCGAACGTGTTGCTTCCTGAATCTCGGTTAACGCCTTGACTCTTTGGAGTTCTGTTCTTCTCGGTTCTTCGAACCTGTTCGTTTTGTGAAAATCCTGTGTGAAGATGTCTTCTACTTCGTCTTCGACCCCGCGTCCAGGTTTCAAGAAGTGCGGGGAGTGTGGGTCCAAGATGTCGATGACGGACTCGCACGACGCCTGCCACTGGTGCCTCGGGGAGGCCCACGACACGGATGACTGTATCGACTGCCAGTCGCTCACGTCCAAAGCCTTACGCGAACGTAAGAAGAAGTTATCGGTAGGTCGGGTGTCCAAGCCCAGGAAGTCGAAGTCTGCTGGGCTTTCGACGGATGATTCGAGGGGTGACTCTCCGCATCATCGTCGGAAGTCTCGTGGGTCTCCTTCTAGGAGTCGGTCTCGCCACTCCTCAGCCTCTTCGAGGCATTTTCGGAAGCGCCGACACCGGTCGTCTTCCAGGTCCTCTTCGGAGGACTCTGCCCGGCACGTCGCTTACCCCACCAGCCGTGCGACGCCGAAGGAATGGGCTTCCTTCGGGAAGAAAATGCTGGCGATTCTTGAGTCGCAGGGTACTAAGCCGCCCGCGCCCCCGAGTGGGGTCGGTCGTGAGAGGTCGAGAGACACCGCTCGCAAGAGTGGTTGGCACAAGTCACGGGAGAGGTCCCGTTCGGACAAGGAGACTCGTTCTCGACGTACCCGTTCCAGGTCCCGGTCCTCGACGCGATGGAGACCGTGTGCACCTGTGAGGTCTTCGAGGAAGACATTGACGTCTGAGGCGTCGAGGGCGTCGACAGGCTTTCTCGAGGCTCCGGCTCTGAGGAAGTCGTCGAAGCCGTCGACGCTCAGGTCGTCGAGGGACACGCACGGGGCTCCGGCCTCGAGGGCTGTGTCGACGCCGCCGATGCTGGAGGCGCTGCATCTGACGTCGACGCCGATTTCCTCGACGCCGGTTCTCTCGATGCCGGCGCCGATTCGCTCGACGCCATCGACGCCTTTCGTGTCGGAGGTATCCCATGGCACGGGAGAACACCCTAGGAAGGCTCTGGTTAAGAGCAAGCACTCTCGGGTGCCTTCTTTTCACCACCTGGACTATATTTCAGAGGCGGATGAGGATTCTGATGGCCTGGTTCCTAGTCAGGTTCCAGATGAAATTGTCTCGGGCCATAGTCAGTTTGACGATTTGAGACAGTCACTGTATGATGCCAGTGGACTGGACACCTCTCCGGAGGTGGAGTTTTGTAGGCCTGAGCCTGGCTCTCATGCCGATTCCTCGTACCGGCGCCTTATGGCTCGGGTTTCTGAGTACGTGGGATGGTCTGCTCCTCCATGGGAGTTTGTGCAGGATGATCTGACGGTCATCCTTGATGTTGGTCCCCCAACTGATCCGGTACTGCCGTTCCATATGGCTTTACACAGAAGGGTGGCGGCGGCGGCTTGGACTGCTCCGGAGAGTCTCCCGGCGGTAGGCAGATCCTTGTCGCGAAAATACCGTCCAGCCAGTAGCGACCCCTGCTACTTGACCAGGCACCCCACTCCGGAGAGTTTGGTGGTGCAGGCGGCCACGGCTCCGGGAAAGCAGGCGTTGTACCCTACCATCCCTCCTGCTAGGGAAGACAAACGTTTTGATGGCTGGGCGAAGAAAGTGTTTTCTTCTGGTGGTATGGCGCTTCAGGCGGCCAACTCCATTTGTGCCTTGTCTCGTTTCACACACACTCTGTGGAACTGTGTCGCATTAGCGGCTGAACATATTCCCGAAGGGGACGAATGGGATGGTTTCCTTGCTATGGTCCAGGATGGTAAGGATGCCATGTGTGAGTCCGTTCAGTCGGGTTTGGACTTGGCTGAATGCGTCAGTAGGTCCATGGCGGCAAGCACCGTAATACGCAGGTTTGCCTGGTTGCGGAAGTCGGGGTTTGCTCCTGATGTGCAGTCCCGGCTCCTCAACATGCCCTTTGACGGTGAACACCTTTTTGGCAGCAAGGCTGACGAGAGCCTTGAGAGGTTGCAGACCTCAAAAGCTGCAGCAAAGTCGTTTGGCGCTGCAGTTCGCCAACCTCTGCCTTTTCGTCCTAGGGGACAGCAGTGGAGGGGTGGTTCCTTTCGCTGTTACTCCTTCAGTAAAGCGAGAGGAGCTGGCAGTCAAAGAGGCCAACGCAGGGGTACTAGAGGTGGACGACGGTACCCGTGGTGCCAAGGCCGCTCGGGCAGTTGCCTCTTTGCCCTCAGGTAACGCCGCAGCCGCTCCCATTCAGTCATGAGGCCATGTCCCATGGTTCGCCGGTTGGGGGAAGGCTGGCGCAGCATCTTGTAGAGTGGCAAGCCATTTCTTCAGATGTGTGGGTTCTGGAGATCATAACCCACGGCTTACTGTCTTCCCTTTCGGCACAGGCCTTGCGACAATCCACCGGGGAACCTCTCTTTGCAGAGTCCGGATCCGCTCCTTGCGCAGGAAATTCGAGCCCTGCTGGAGAAAGGCGCCATAGAACTGGTGCCTGTAGCGGAGAGGAACAAGGGATGGTATTCTCCTTATTTTTTGATTTCGAAGAAAGGCGGGGGATTGAGACCCATCATGGACTTGCGCGGTATGAACAAACTCCTCAGGAAGGACAAGTTCAAGATGGTTACTCTCTCTCAAGTCCTCCAGGCCCTTCAGCTTCAGGACTGGTTGGTGTCACTCGACGTCAAGGATGCTTATTTCCATGTGCCGATCCATCCCAAGCACAAGAAGTACCTGAGGTTCGCGGTTGGCGACTCGCACTTTCAGTTTCGGGTCCTGCCGTTCGGATTGACCTCCGCCCCGAGGGTTTTCACCAAGCTCATGGTGGTGGTGGCAGCGCATCTCAGGCAAGGGGGGGATTCACGTCTACCCCTACCTGGACGATTGGTTGATCAGGGGGAGCTCCCCCGAGCAAGTCCTGGATCATCTGTCCGTCACCTGCCACTCTCTTCACAGGCTGGGCTTCTCCCTCAATTTAAAGAAGTCCCATTTGACGCCAACACAGCGGCTCCAGTACATTGGAGCAGTGCTCGACACTTCTCTGGGGCAGTGTTTTCCTCCCCAGGTGAGGGCTCTTCACATTCAGCAGATGGTGCACAAGTTTCAGCATGCCCAGACGCTCCCAGCGTTCGAGTTCTTGAGGTTGCTCGGCCTCATGGCATCCTGCATTCTTCTGTTGCCAGAGGCTCACCTGCGGATGAGATCATTGCAGTGGGTGCTCAAGACGCAATGGTCGCAGTCCTCCGGCAGGATGTCGGACCCGGTTCAGGTGCCACCCTCGGTCGCCCGGGACCTTCTGTGGTGGGCCGTCGAAGGCAACTTGATGAAGGGGGCTCCATTTTGGCTTCCCTGGCCGGAGGTGACGATCCTGACGGATGCATCCCTCACGGATTGGGGAGCTCATGCCAACGGGCTGACAGTCAGCGGTCGTTGGTCTCCGTCGGAGTCCAGACTCCATATCAATCTGTTGGAGCTGAGGGCCGTCAGGCTAGCCCTGAAGGCTTTTCTGCCGACTGCGAGGAAAGAGTGTCCTGATCCTGACGGACAACACAGTGGCCATGCGCTACCTCAACAAAAAGGGGGGGGGAGCAGGGTCACTTCCTCTGTGCAGGGAAGCGAAGCAGCTCGAGTTCTGGGCCATCCAGCAGGAAGTTTCGATCTCGGCAGTTCATCTGGCCGGAGACGAAAACGTGACGGCGGACGCTCTGAGCAGGCAGAGCACGATCTCTCACGAGTGGGAGTTGGCTCAGGAGATTCTCCTGGAGATCTTCGCCCTTTGGGGGACCCCTCAAGTGGATCTCTTCGCCTCCAGTGTCAACCGGAAGTGCGAAAGGTTCTGCTTGCGGGAATTTCCTCCAGAAGGAGCCTTAGGAGACGCGTTCGTGGTGGAGTGGTCATTCCCGCTGCTGTACGCGTTTCCTCCAGTCCCTGTCATCCCGCAAGTGCTGCGGAGGTTACGGAAGTTCGGTTCCCGGATGATCCTCATTGCTCCGGCGTGGGCTCGGAGGACGTGGTACCCGGACCTTCTCGACTTGTCCATCTGCCCTCCGCGTCGTCTTCCCTACCGAGACGATCTGCTCTCACGGGAGGGGGGGTCAGGTTCTCCATCCAGAGGTCAGATCCCTCAACCTTCACGCTTGGCTTCTGAAAGGTTGAGGTATAGGGATTGGGACCTCCCTGAAGACGTGATGGAGGTGTTGCTTTCGGCCCGAAGGCCAGCAACAAAGTCTCTGTACCGTTGCCGTTAGTTCTGCGACCGGTGCAGAGTTCAGAATGTTGATCCTTTTGCATGTGACATCCCCATGGTTCTGTCCTTTTTACTTTCTTTGGCCCACAGGGGCTTGCAAGTGGGTACCTTTAAAGGTTACCTGGCGGCGCTGTCCATCTTTAAGCGCTCGTCTGAAGAGTGTTCTTACTTTAAAATCCCTTTAATTTCAGTTTCTGAAAGGGCTCACTAATGTGTTCCCTCCGTCACCTTTCCTGGTGCCCGGTTGGGATTTGAACCTTGTTCTTAAGTTTCTTATGGGTGCTCCGTTTGAGCCTTTACATTCTTGCCCTTTGAGGCTGTTAACTCTGAAAACTGTGTTTTTAGTTGGTTACTTCCGCTCGCAGAGTGAGTGAGTTACAGGCACTTTCAGTTAAGCCACCCTTCACTGTATTTCACAAGGACAGGGTTGTCCTTAGAGTTCATCCTTCTTTTCTTCCGAAGGTAGTGACGGAATTTCATTTGGCCCAGAAGGTTGTTCTTCCGGCATTCTATCCTCCTCCACATCCTGGTAAGGAAGAGGAGAGGCTCCATAGGCTTGATCCTAGGAGAGCTTTAAGCTTTTATGTTTCACGCATGTCCCGGGTCAGAATGGACGATCAACTCTTTATTGGTTACGCTGGAAAGCGTTTGGGGCAAGCTGTGACGAAACAGACTTTGTCTCGCTGGATTATTTTGGCCATCTCGGAGTGCTACCGCTTGGCGGGTAGGGACCCACCGGCTGGCTTGCGGGCCCATTCTACCAGGGGTATGGCTGCGTCTACTGCCCTGCAGAGGGGTGTTCCTATTCGCAACATCTGTGATGCAGCCACCTGGGCTTCAGTACATACATTTGTACGTCACTATTCCCTCGATTCCATCCGAGCACAGGATCTGGCCTTTGGCAAGGCGGTCCTTTGCTCTGCTATTTGATTGGCTTTTCTAAATTTTGATTCTAAATTCTTTCCCTCCTCCTTGCTCTGGTACTGCTTTGGGAGTCTGTCATAGATATGGAATACGTCGGAGGACCCAATCCCCTCGAAGAACAAGTTACTTTCTTACCTGGTAACGTTCTTTCGATGGGATGGTCCGACGACGTATTCCATATCGCTCCCGGCCCTGCCTTCCCCGCTGCAGAATTTCTTTTGCGATTGCAGCTTACGTTCCGCAAGGCTTTGTGTCTGACTGCCAGTTGACTAGTGTCACACGTTCTGGGAGAAAAAACTACAACTGAGGCTACGGGCGTCGTGCGTCCTACTTATCACATCGGATGACGTCGGACGTCGGAGGAGGCCCTCGACGACGGCGCATCGACGTCATCGACGCAGGACGCAGACGCCGAAAAAAGTTTCCGAAGCAGCACAGCTGTGGTGATTACATGTCATAGATATGGTATACGTCTTCGGACCATCCCATCGAAAGAATGTTACCAGGTAAGAAATTAACTTGTTCTTCTAATGATTGTATCTGCTTAGATTCACATGCGCCGAACCTACCTCCTCGCTCGGGGTGGAGGAACATCGACATCTTACTACTTCTCTCTTCTTCATGTACTCCCTCGCAATAACCTTGGGCTCCCTCATGGCAGAAAAAATATAATTGGAGGGACCTCTGTGCGTGAGGGATTTTGGGTACACTACACGTCACTATAGGGATAGTGTTACACGCCTACGCCCCCTTTCGGTCCACGAAAGACACGATGCAATACTCTGCGGTTACCAGTGGATGTCGGACTATATGCACAGCATGTTAATATAAGCAGATAAAATCACCAGAAATGCTATTATCCTAAGTAATGCATGTCATATCCACCCTTTCCCATAGTCGCCCAGCTGTCTACATATATCATGGAGTGTACTCCCTGTAAGTTCTGCCCCTCCTGCAATCGGAAGTTCACGTGGGTCGACAAGCATAGGGTCTGTAACCTCTGCTTGAATAGAGACCACAATGAGGTGCATTGTCGGGCTTGTAAGCTTCTCTGACTGAAAACCCACAAGGGGCCTCCATGGATGTCGAAGAGGCATCCAACAACGGCAGCGACGCCGTCCCTTTGGACGGCAAGGGTGGCGGGGAACCACCACGTTCTCCAGTGCCAGCCCCCGATCCTAGCACCTAGGCCAGCGGTCTTGTTACGGGGAAGACACCCGGCGACAAGGGAACCACACTCCCCCACAAACACACACCCTACGGCGATGCGAGTAAGGTCACACACTGAGGGTCGATGGTGAAGGGCAGATCTTCTGATCAGACGTCCTCTGGGTGCTCCGAACAGCCGCCGCATGACAAAACAAAGGTCACCCGACTCAAAACTCCCGCGTCTGGCCCGGCGACGGCAAGAGACGCTGCGTAAGCCATCCCTGCTGTCGAAATTCGGCCTACACCCGGGGACAAGCCCAGGGAATCCTCCGGAACCCCCTCTTCGAATCTGAGCTCCAAAAAATCATATAAGAGCAGGGAGCATACATAAGGAGAGAGACCAAATCCAGTTCCTCTAGGGAGCGGGACTCAGTTAGGAGAAGGCTAGGGAGCAACCTTCTTGCCAACATAAGATTATGCCCCTACATTACCCCCACTACAGCCTCCTCCGACCCAAGGTTTATACTCCTCCTGTGATGGTCTGCACAGGATATTGACAGTTATGAGTCGCATGACCTGCTTAGCAAATTTCTTTGAAAAACATCCACATGTTCTAGACATCTTGGCCTCCACGCCTCCCACTACACAGATGCCTGGTTCCAACACAACACCCACAGCCGCTCAGTCCCAGACAACGTCTGTACCATATAAAGATATCTCTTCCCACAGTAGAATTGGCTGTTGAACCACCACACGACTCCTCTTACGACCAGGATGTAGGGGAGGATGAATACTTAGACGAGGGTGAACCCTATGATGGTGACGTCGAAGGTTACAACGCCGGGGGAGAAGACGATCAAGACCAAGATGACACTGACTTTGGTTTTCACGATGGACTCGCCAGTCCCGCAAGACCCCGTTTTATCAGACTCCCCTGTGGATAACCAGCCATTATTCAACGATATACTCATAAGGGCTGCAGAGCATTTCAGCTTCGAAACACAAGAGGCCCAGCAGGACAAGGATTTTGCTTAGAATATGTTGGGCGCTAATAAACCGGCTACCCAATTTATCCCCCTGCTAAAATCACTCCAGAGAAGAATTCAACCTTCCTTAGAACTACCAAACGATAACAGGGCAGTGAGCCCTAGGATCGAGAAACTCTTTAAACCAGCACCATCCAACTCCTTATGTAGGTCCGACCTGGCGGGCAAAAAGGCTCCTGCTTGCAGAACTTGTAGTTTGTCGGTCCGGAAACGACGATACCGGCAAGCTTACCGGTACTGTGGTTCCAGACTGGCAAACTCCTAATGAGGCCCCTTATCTCGAAGTAATGAACACACCTGCTCCTAAAGACAACCTTCTTTTAAAATCCTCAACTTGACTTTCCTGCTCAGTTTGTGACCAAATACCATCACCTTTTTGTTTTTTCCGAATTAAGCTCAATTGAAAGTTCTTGGCACTTCCAGGCAAAAATGTGCAGGTTCTGTCTGGGACCCATGGAGGGATAGATAATAAAACCGCATCACCTGCATAGAGAAGT
The DNA here is from genome assembly GCF_040938575.1 of Ambystoma mexicanum. Classification (NCBI taxonomy): domain Eukaryota; kingdom Metazoa; phylum Chordata; class Amphibia; order Caudata; family Ambystomatidae; genus Ambystoma; species Ambystoma mexicanum. The sequence continues at coordinate 159,352,311 of NC_090926.1, read as the reverse complement.
GCAGGGAGTTTATTCTCTTATTATGGTGGGTGGAGACCACAGTCTAATGCTTTCTCTATAATTACATGGATTTATAAGCAGAAGGAGGGGAGCCAGCACACACCCCTGGCAGCCTCCTCCCCCGTCTCTACTGCAAATAACTCAGTGGTCTCCCCTCTGAGTCACCATCTCAGTGACACCATATAACCAGTATAAAGGCACTGCATGTTAACCAGAACCGAGCCCGGGACACCCTTACTTCTCGGCACAGACCATAGCTCACGATGGCAAACACTATTAAACGCGCTGCACAGGTCTGCGAATACTGCATACATTCTGGTGCACTCAGCCTAAAGCATTTGCCCACTGTACTATTGTCTGGCTGAAACCCGGCCTGGAGATGATTGATATGATTCACCTCACTGGCCCCACGCTAAAGGTGAGTCAACAATCAATTAGTGTAGATCTTGCCCATGGCATCCAAAAGTGATGTAGGTTTGTAGTTCCCCCGGCTCTTATGGTCTCCCTTCAGAAATTGTCACGATCCATGCCCCTGACCCCCTCGGGTAGAACAGCCCCCTGGCAGCAGTGGGGCTAAAGCCCTTCACACTGGCCCCAAGGGCCTTAAAACTCAATCAGAAATATACATGGAGTCAGGCTCATTATCAAGAATAAACAATACCGGTTTTGGACCTTAATCTAACATGGAGGCCTATTACACAGCTCAGTTCCCTAGAACCAAGTCATGCAGTCTAGTGTTTTGAGTGTTGCTTGGCCTGGAACTGCTTGGCCTGGAACTGCTTGGCCTGGGCTGTTTAAACCACATCAAAACAGCAGACCATGCTTTGTGTTATTCTGCACTCCTGCAGCTTAACGCTCCCCGTGTCCAGCTCCTGCTCATCTGCTTCTCCGGCGGCCCGATCCTGAAGCCCTAGAGCCGGATTCTATTAATAACCTGGAAGAACAAGAACACTTACCTGTGAAGTAACTGGCCTTGAATCCATCCTGCGCTTCGCTTACCTCGCCCATCTCCAGAGTCTGCCGCAACCTGCAAAGGTAAAGAAACAAGGACAGCATTAATAACAATTCTTACCTGGGCAAGCGGAGAGTCCTGGCAGCACCCTGCGCTTCTCTTACCTCGCCCATCTCCGGGTTTCACCACAGCCTGCAAGGGAGAAGGAACAAGGTCAGCATTAACAAAGCACTTACCTGGGCAAGCAGCGCTTCGATCTCTCATCACTCGAACATCACCGCAACCTGTACAGAGAAGAGAACACATGTTAGCAATTAACACTAATAAACAGCGCAGCGCTCCACATCAATAACTCACTGTGGTCTTTGCCATTGGGGCGGCAACACCGAGATCGCAACCATCCCTGTGAAAACCAAGGGACATTGTTCGGGAACAGCATAGTGGAGCAAGAGGCTGAGAAGACAGAGAAAACGGAGGGAAAGAAAGACAGTATAAAGACGGAAAAGACATTATAACTCACCTGGAAGACGGCAAGCAGAGTCTGAGTCACAGCTGGTCTGGACCTGACATAAGGGCACATGGACCAGTGAAGCAACTAGGTCCATGGAACGCCCGCACCAACCACACGCCCCTGCACAGAGACGCGGGACGGAGAGTTCAACACACAAAAACCTAAGGTGAGCAATAACCCCAAGGGAGGGGATTTTGACCAGAGGGAGGTGGGAGTCCACCCATCACAGAACCAGTATCTTAACTCTCCATTCTCCTGTTGTAGGCGCTACCCAACGTCTGGCACATAACTAAGCAGAGAGGGGTCCGGGATAGCGCTTAGACCTCCATCCAGTATCGTGTGGCGTCCCCGTGGATACCAGGTGAGCGTAACAGAAATAGGGATATCATTATTGAATGATGCCCAGATTGGGGTACAACCCCAGTCCTGGCTACAGTCCAATACCCGAGCCAACAATGGGGCCCAGATACTCTGCTCATCTTTGAACACCATCATTCACCCCCCCCCCCCCCCCCCCCCACCGCCTTCCCACAACCGAGCACTACAATGGTCTTAGCCACCTCAGGAATAAATGTTGGAAAAACCACACCACAATGCACATTGTTGCTGTGGCTGTAGTTATAACTCACCCTCTCTTTATTGGTATAGTTTACTAAAATGACTCACAAAGTTTCTTAATGATGTGTAGTCCCTTTTATGCGTATCTGGAAAGTATTTTGCTAGTGCGTAGGAAAAATCTTGTTTTATGGTGTGTAGAGGTTGCAAAATCCTAATTTTTACTGCATGCATCTTGCTTTTAAAATATGTATACCATGTTTGCTCACATGTCATTTGCTTTGCTATGGCAACATTTGTCGGTACGTGGGTTGACATATGCTTTTGTATTCATGCCAAACTTGCATGTTGTGCATTTCATGTATCTTGCAAATCCACCTCTTTTTGCAGTTAACTAGCTAGTGCTTGATGTTTGTTTCTTGAAGTCGAAGTAACTACAATAAAATCTTCTGGATGGGGCTTATGTGATTAGCACTTTGTACTAAATCTGCGTGTGAATATCTGTATCATGTGTTAAAACTTATGAGGGTAGCCAATGTATTGCACCTAGAGGAATTTTGGGGGTAGTCCATGTATTAACCGCTCCTGCACACCTCCCAAGTACCATACAGCTCGCAAGGGCCTTTCAAACTACACACGAAACGCACAAAACACACATCGAACATTCGCATTCAAAAAACTATCCCAGACACTGGGCCTAATCCCCTTCCGGATACAAGCCAGTGCACACAATCAAAATTCATTTAGAAATCAGACACGCACATATGCCAGTTTCCTATGGTTCTGCATGAATCGACAGAAGGGCACAACCTCTATTCTTCCTACCCCTCTTCCTCACTAACCTGCTGTCTCAGAGCCACAGTCCCTTGGAGACCATGCTAATGAGAACCCTGCGTGGTATAAGTCAACTTAACATAACCTAATAGTGCCTATTCTGTAATTTCCTAATCATGTGCGATTTATCCGAGAATGTGGTGATAAATCTGGTCTACGTAAGTTCTTTCTGTGCTCTTTGTATTTAAGAGATCTTCTCTTTTGCATTCTGAAACTTTTCCAAAAGCTGCATTCACCACACTTCTAGGCTATGTTCTATCCTTGAACTTTCTAGCTGTGTTGCGCGATTGTTTAACATATTCTGACTATTTTGAACAGTTGCTCTTTAATCTTAAATTCTCTGCATGGAATCTCCATTTTCGTTTGTGAGGATGGGAGCTACCTGCATGTAGTACTGCTTTGGTACTAGTTTAATTTCTGTGTATTGTGCTTTGTATGTGGCCCTATTCTATGAATATTTGTACTTCAAGATCTACATTTTTCATTTTGCTATGCTCTGTATATGTGAGGCCACATGAATTACTAACATACAAAGCATAAATAAGTTTTCAAAAATTGATTAGCAGTGTTTGCTAATTAAAATGTACTTGATTAGCAAACTAACTTATTTGATTAGAAATTTTGTGCTGATATTTTTAATGCCACAGATGTTATTTCTACCCAAGACTAAAATGATCAACAATACAGCATTCTAAAGCAATACTGTAGTTATGCATTATGTATCAACTTACATTCATAGGAGTTGATTTGAAGGCCTGTCTTTAAAAAAAAATAAAGTAACACATACTGGTCCTTATCAAACAGGATATAGTTCACTTAATAAAAGTATCATCCTGATTACTTTTTGGTTTGCAATTATTTGAAAAAGAAATTACTTTTTTTGACAAGCACTCCTTCACAGGCTTTTGGCCCTTTTAAGAGTGGAGGACATTTCTGCTGCACCATCTGTTAGTCCCATTAAATTTACAGTGAGCAGAGAGAAGAGCGTGGAGAACCCCCTGAGGGCTTGAGAGGAATGAAGGGTGAGCTGTGCTTCCATTGAACAAGGTAGTTTAGCTAGTTGTGCTACACAAATGTCCATTTAATTAGCAAACCTACAGAATTGCATAGCAGTTTGCTACACAACACGGCTTATTGTATGCCTTGCCATATAATTAAAAGGTCTATGTACCTACACCATAATATGATCTGATATGTGTGAAATTCCTCTGATCCTAGTATTTGTTTTCCACATGTCCATAGTTTGCCTATGTTGGGGATGAATGTTGTAACCATTGCTATTCCACGTGTTTAGAGAAAATACATGTTAAATATGAAAACCTGTTTCAAACATAATCTTTGCATCCATATAATTATTTGGGAATGTTCAAAACAGCCTTTCAGTTTCAGATTGTAATGTTTATATTCGTGAATTGCCATCCAACATTCAATAATGTTTCATCTTAGTTGTTGCATAGCTTCTCGTATATAAGGAAGAGTATGATCTGAAACTGAAAGGCTGGTTTGAAAATGACATCTTAGAATGGGAAAAGAAGCAATACCTTTCAGTGAAACATCCCATCACCACACGACCATATACTTTGTACAAATTTATTTATTTTATTTGCATTTGTATAGCGCACTTGCAGCACGGAGGCACCGGGGCGCTGTTGCAAGAATTTGTAAGAGGTTTTGATTCAAATGTTAATGGGCGACTAGAGGTCTCATAGTTAGTTAGTACTCAATGAAGTACAAGTATGATCAGCGTTACAGACATAAGGAAGATAACAATGAGGCAATTATACAAGGTGTTGACATTGTGCTTTCAGACAAAAAGCTTGCTTTTGATGGCTTTACGGAAAGCTTGGTGGACTCGATCATTCTTAGATGCGTAGGGAGTGCGTTCCAATGAGTGGCGGCCAGTGTACGAAAGGTGGAACCCCCTGCGCGGGCTCTCCTATTTTTTGGTGTCTGAATCGTGTTGGAATAGCCCTTCCTAAGAGGTCTTGTGGCGATTCTCTGGGCCAGGTATGGGGTGAGAACTCATGCAGGCATACAGCAATACAGTAGTTACACAATGGGGCGAACAGACCCCCAGAGAGACCCATGGTTTCCTCGATGGGATCTCGATTAGAGAAGATCTCGCTCGGTATTCATAAATAAATTCCTTTTGCCATATTTGGAAACACTTCATCATACACAAGTGACACAATGGACTTGCGAAATCGCCTGTATAACCTGCGAAGTCATGTGATGACAACATTGGATTTGGTCTCCCTGTCCAAGAGTATACAACATGATAGTCTCAAGGATCTATGCCTGCTGAGCCTTCGGAAGTATCCCTGGACCAACCAGTGGACTGACAAGCTCTCACCTGGGTACCTTACTGTATCTGTCGCCATTCCGAGCAGAGCTTTGGAACTTTGCTTATCTTCAGCTCCTGCATTTTCAGCTGTCTCACTCCAAGGGAGTGCTCACCTTCCTTCTGTCCCGCAGAAGTCTTCACTTTTCTTCATTAGGGTATTCTACTGGAAGCTGTCTGGAACCTATTCCCAAGTACAGTCACTGACTGAAACTAAATCCTATGAAATAAAGTATCTCTGCCGTTAAAGACGGCCGCGCGAAAGGAACCAAGACAGAAGAACAAGCCTTCTATCAAGTCTAAAATGTCTGCCAGTGGTATCCAGAGAACTTCGAGCCGGGGGTAAAGTGTACATTGCTTTCCGCCCACTCTCCTGTCTCTCGTAGGGTAACCTAGACTTTAAATCCTGACCTTAATTCCTATTGACCTTTAGTGATGGAACCTGGGTGAAGGGTCCACCCCAGACCTATTCTATTGTGTTGAGTTTGAGTCGAGTCCCGATCTGTAGTTTTTAATCATAACCACTTGCATTACAAATCTCTATATAAACACCTACCTGAAGAGTGTATACTTTGGAAGTGGTGGCTTTTGGGCAAAAGGCCCCCAAGCTACCTTTAGAGTTGGATTTATAAGAGTTAGCAGAGCTGTTTTGTGATTATTCTAACAAGCGAGTTTTAGATTTGCGCCTCTGAGTAGTTGCCTGTGTTTCACTGGTCATTTAATCAGATGCTACTGTTTCTCCTCTGGGTGATTGTATATATCTGGTTTGTAAGTGTTGATGTGATATGTACATAGAGGTTTTATCCTCTTCATGTGTCTATTGAATTTTTATATTTACCTTTCTAATTGGAATTACTGGTGTTGCTCTGTGTGGACTTGTAGCCCTAGGCCACTCTCACCCTTCCAGAGACTAAAAGCCTTGCCGCTCTGCTACAGTACCTTTATTGGGTTTGGCTTACCTCAGTCTCTTCCCTGTTAACCATATTAGGGTGGCCTCACAAAATTCTCCCGACATGGCTGATTTTGGAAAGCCATCTTAAACCGCTACCAAATGCCAGATTTGTCATGGTGCAGTGACATACTTTGAGCCACGTGTTAAGATTCAACCTTTACTTTGCAGGGTTCAAGTTGTACAGGACTTAGAGATCGCCACTACCCAAACCCAGGTGAGAGCAGTTTCAAGCCTCACTTCGTACTATAGGAGTTTCATGGCAGACTATGGCAACGTAGCTACAACTTTTGACTGCTCCGGACAATAGAAAGAAGCCTACAAATGTGACTTGGACTGAGGAATATGAGGAGGCCTTTCAGGGCTTCAGGAATTCCCTTTGCCAGGCCCTTTATCTCATGGGCTCCGACTCCCAGAGACTGTTCATAGTCCAAACAGATACCTGTGACACAGGTGAAGGCAGTAGTTGATGACCACGGCAGTGAATCCCCTCTGTTTAATCAGACCTCTTATGGATAGAGGTGAGGTAGGCCACTGTAAAGAGTGATTTGACATTGTGTGAGCACTGTAAGCGGAGGCATAACCTTTTTGGTACTTGCATCTTTATTCAGACCGATTACAGACCATTTAAATGGCTGATGAACTTGAGTGATCCTAAATTGCTCAGTCGGTCCATAAGTCTCCAAACCTTTGAATTTATTGAGCATAGGCATTGGTCCCAGCAGAACAATGCTGATTTGGGGGGGGGGGGTGTCCAGGATGTATAACCGACTGTACTAGAACATCCAGCATGGTTGATTAGATTGCCCTGTCCTTAGTTTGAGACGGTGAGCACCAGTGTTAGGAAAGATTGCCTTCTTCCAGCTTTGCTTTCATGGGCATCAATGGAACGCTCCCCCACCCTCCCCTCCAACTGTTTGCTATTGATGAAATCCTGTCCTGACTTGGAGATCTGTGAAGCCTTTTGCCTCTACTTTCCTAGTTTCACTCCTCGTTTGGGGGCACTGATCAGTCCATATGTCTACAAGTACAGGGGGGACCATGTCCCCTTTTTGAGATCCTCTTGTTGTTTTACTGTAGCACACATCATTTTATAGTGTAGTGGAGCAGGGCTACTTTGCATCCCTTTTTAATTTTTCTTTCTAATATTTTTCTAAATATTCTGATTGTGGTAGAGGATATACTACCTTGTTTTTTTTTCCCCATGTGCACTTTTATTCTTTACAGCATAATGACATATACTCAACATGTACCATATACTCAACATGTTATCTATATTTACCATGTGCATATCCTCTTGACGAGAGAGAGGAGACTGGGCAGACTAAACTGCATCTGTGCGCAGGTGGATATATTCACTAATGGGTCAGCACAAAAAAACTACGGAAGACTGAAGGATAAAAAGAATTGCAAAATCTAGGTTTTAAGATTTTTGCGGTACAATAAATAGGAATCAATCCGTCTAAGATCAATGGGGAGTGAATTCCATAAGCGAAAGCCCAAAACTGAAAAACGCCTGTCACATATATTAACAAAATTGGAGGTACCAGTAACCAATGTTGTTTTGATGATCTTGGTGCTGAGATGGATGGTAGGGCATCAATCTTGCAGTCTGGTAGGAGGGAACGATTCCAGAGGCATTTGAATACAAGGCATAAAATGGTTGTCTGTCTTACTGTTCGCCAATGGAGAGACCTACGATACTGAGATGTTAATCCTTTTTGGTATGTGAACAAGTAGTCTCACAGCTCAGTGTTGTGCTTTTAGTAGTTGCAAGAGTTGTTTTTCTGGAATCCTGGTTAAGATATAATTTCCATAGTCATGTTTGGAATTAATCAGTGTAAGGACCACTACTGGTCTGTCTGCAATTGGAGTAAAGGAGAGGAGGGAATCATGCAGGCTTAGTGCGAAATTAGATGTACTTCGTAAGAGATGTAAAGATGGAAATCAAGATTGGTTGGTTAAATGCAGCCAAGATTTGTAACCATTTTTGAAAGTTTGAGGGAGGTCAAACAAAAAAGGGCAGGAGGGAATACGTGAGGGGTCACTTACCTTTTTGTACCAACTAGGATTACTGCCATTTCAGAGGGAGGGTTGGGGGGGTGGTGAGGGGTGGGAGGTCTGATTACCCCCTGAATGGAGTAATTTACAAAATAAGACGCATCACTTAAAATACTGGCTTGACAACAGGCACGACTGGCTTGTAAATCCTCACAATTAGTAGGTTTCCGTGCCAGTGGAAGTGAAGATATTTCTTCTGAGGAAACCTCAGAGAAAACAAAATTACAAATAGAGAGGGGTAACATCTGGGGTAACTTGGGGAGGAGGGGTTTGAGGAATCACAGAGAAATTAGCAATTTTGTTTCTCTGATGGATTAGTTTTATTCAGAAAGGATTAGTTGTACTTATTCGCTAATCTTGGGCTCAGCAACAGGTTAGAGAAAAGCGCACTGTGGATTACAGTATTTTTTACCATATCAGTTATTTATGCTTGTTAATATTACTAATATGATGGTGAATATGGCTAGGTTGGGCAAGAAAAAATGCTTTTTATATGCAGTTGGGGCAGTCCTAGTTGACTAAAGAGATGCAATGACTTGATTTTTTTCGTCATCATTTTCTTCCTTCAGAGAGGTGCAATACCAATAGTGGAGTGCCTATTGATGTGTCCTAGCTTTTGATAGGAGCAATGCATTTGCGTAGACTACATAGGTTACGCAGGTTATTCAGGTTGGCCATAAAGTATTCTTCACAAGTGGAATCTGGGCGAAATTTTTTTTTTTTTAATGTTTTTGTTTCCAAATTTTATTACAAGTGAACTCAGGACAGAAGTCATAATAAGGATCCTTTCCAATATTTACTCTTGCGTCCCGTCCCCTTTCCTCCATACTGCATGGGTGTCCCTGCCAAGGGACGGGAGACGGAACCTTTTTCACCAGAAAAAAACCTTCTTCCACTTTAAATTTGGAGGCGTGCAGGGGTGCGGCCCTGGGAGCATGCGCTACCCTGAATCCACCCACCGGTGCCACTCCCCAGTCCCCTTTTCCACGTCGACGGGAACAGGCCGATTTTCGCCAGCGCTCCTGGGCTTGGCTTCGGCCATATAATAACACACGCTCTTCCCCGAACTCTTCTATCTTTTTGTCTTCTCTTACTCATTCAGGTACTCAGTTCTCTGGTGTGTCACGCCTTCCCGCCACATGTCGACTTCAGCGGGCTTCAGCAGGTGTCCAACCTGCCAGGGGCTCTTTCATTCGTCTGACCTCCATGCTCTTTGCCTTCTTTGACTTGGCCCTGACCACGGCTGGCAAGGTTGTAACACATGCAAGGCACTGATTCCATGCGCACTGAAGAACAGGCTAGCTAGGTGGAGGGAGCTCTTCGAAAGGTCTCCTCCAGACGACTTGAAGGACTTTGTCAAGCAAAGATCGAGGCCCAAAGGAGGGCTGCTATTTTCCATTGCACCCCGTAAGGGCGACTCCTTCCCGAGTGGGAGGAACCTCTCGAGTTCTCATACCAGCACAAGCATCGAGGCAAGTCCAGCTACGAGCCTTGCGGCTGTGCGGTCGTCGGACCCTTCCGGAATCAGTGCTGAGGGACCACAAGGTTCTCTTACCGGGTGTACAGCCGAGGGGCACCTGCACACAGCACTACCGGCGACAATGCCGAGGGCAATACGTCTTCCAGGCCTAGTCCTGAGGTGCAGGGTAGGCCTCACGCTCCACCACCATGAGTCTTGGAGGAGGCCGGGCTCAGGGAGCCCTGTACCACACCTTTGGCCTGTGGCACGCAGCTCAGCCGTCCGATGCCACTCCTAGGAACAGAGCAGGCGTGTGAACGAGTTTCAATGTGGGACTGGTACGTGGCCTATAGTTTATCCATCAGTAGCGCAGGGCAGATTTGCCTACCTCGACAGTGCGCTGCAGCCCCCAGCCACTCAATCATCCCCTGCCACCGCTTCTTCCTCCGAAGACCGGTTCTTAGAAAAGGTTCCTGGGGCTGATGCGAACCCCCCAGATGGGGGCCATCCTACAGGATGCAGTCAGGGACTTGCTCCCCATGGTCACTCCACCGGCACCCATAGTCCTTCCTCCCATGGCTCCGCTACCATAGACCCCAGCACAGCCCCTGCTGACTCCTTTGATTCCGACTCCCCTGCCTCCTACAATTCAGGCAGTCCCACGCTGCTGCCCACGGCTCCCAGCACCCCTCGTCCTGCTCTGGACCAGCCGGACACTTGGGTGTATACAGATGAGGAGGAGGACACTGACATGCCGTTGTCAGCAAAGGCATTCCACTACAAGCTTGCAGGTTTGGCAGAATATCTGGGCCTTCCTCAACCTGTGGTAGAACAGCCCGAGGAGGCGGGGGGGTCTTGGCAGAAGTCTTCGCCATAATACCCCGTACCAAGATGAGTATCCCAATGCAAAAGGATGTCGTGGCTCTGGCCAAGAAGGGGTCGTTCAAACAACACTCGGCCCAACCTGCCCAACCTGTCAATCGGCACCTCGATGCCAAGTATAGACAGATGGAAGGGGATAAACTCTTGTTATCAACGCACCCCCAACCGTATTCTTTGTGATCGCTGTTGGGAAGAATTCTCATAAATGTGATAATTCCTCCCACCTTAGAGCCCTCCAGCTCTTTTGCTAAACTTTGGGACTTTGAACTTTTTCATTCTGTTTGTTTTCTGTGTTTATCTTGTGTTTTCTTTGGTTATCTTTTCATTTGTGTCACACAGCACACTCAGTGCAGTGGCATAGGGAAACCTTTGCAGGCTTTCCCAAGGTTTAAATACCTTCTCTGGGATAAACTAGTGTTTCCCAGAGAAAGTAAAGTGAAATTGACTTTACTAGTCTTTTTAAATTCCTAGACCCAGCACACCCTATCTTACATTAAGTGCTGGATGTGTTACTTAGTATCCCCTGTGTCTAGATACTCATGTAGTAGTCAAATGCTACCCTTTCCTCTCAAAATGGCTGGTGGCAGTGGTTTTACAACAAACTACCATGATTTTCCCCGAACGCGAACACTGGTAGTGTTAAATCGCGGGACCCATGTTTTTCAAGTTGGTGTCTGAGCCTCCTTTATTTAAACAGGTCCCAGTCTTTTTTTTTTCGCCATTCCTTTTTGGAAACGTCCTAGAGTTTATCTGCACGCTAAGCTAGGTTTGGTCCCTTTGTTCCTTCGCCTTTGGTGGGCTTCAGGAGTGAAGACCTCCTCTGGCGCCCGAGTGTCTGGGATAGGCAGGAAGTGAGGGAGACGCCGAAACTCCATGTGCTTAGTCTCCTAGGAGACCCAAATGCACTCTGGCAGGATTGGCTTGCTGACCGCCCGGCAATGACAGCCACCCTGCTGGATGAGTGGCAGCTAGGCTGGAATGGATGGGAGGAAACTGGATAAAAGGCGAGTCTCTTGGCTTGGAAGGAGAGTCGGCCACTTGAACGAAAGAACTGAAGACGAGCTGGAAGAGGACAGCTGCTGCAACTCCTGGACCGTTGGTTTGCCCGGTGAAGCCCTGCTGCAGGTCCGAATCGCTAAGTTCATCTCGACATAGAAGCCCTGCAAGGACGACTTCTCCCTTTGAGTTGGTGGGACTAATCAACTTGAACCGTAAGTCACCTGGATACTCACCTCGGAGCTGGTTGACTTTCCTCAGAGTGCTGCAGGAAACAGTAGGTCCAGGGAGGGAGACAGCAGTTTGTGTCCTTGACTACAGCTATTGGAAACCAAGATTTGCCAGTTGCCAGCTTTTTGACCAGTCCCCGTGCAGTGCAGGTGTCCCCCAACGTCCTCCCTCTTGTCCCCATGACTGAGGCCCAGGAACAGCGAGATCTGTAGCAACTGCCAGGAACAGAGGTCACCAGCTGCATCTTTTTCTTCATTTGTAAAGGTACTGTAAAATCAGACAGAGTACTTTCCTCTCGCGGTGAGTGCTTGAAACTTTCCCAACTCACAGGCCTAATCCGCATGTGACCCAACATATAATTCTCCTTGCTACAAACTACTCCTAAGATTTTGTGCTGAGACTTTTCCGTTTCACTACCAGAACTGTTTTACCATATACAAGACTTTAGCCCGTTGACTTTGGCATAACCTATTGAATTGAAACGACTCTTCTGGTGAACTCTAAATATTTGCACTGTCTAAGAATAACTCGTAACCTTTCATGTTCTGAATAACCGATTCCTTTTTGCTCCTACTTCAAAGTATTCTGAATGCCATTTTGTTCCTCCTTCAAAGTAGTCTAAATGCCTCAGAAACTTAGTTTATAGTACTGCAGTATATTTGTGTATGATCTTTAACTGCCTCCTTTTAGTGAATGTTTTATAACTGACTGTTGAATAAATTAATAAGTGTTTAACCCAGAAACCTTGAGTGTAAGAGTTTATTTGAACACCAGTGATTGTAGACCTCTGTGTAACATCCTTACAGCTCACATTCCCTCTTGAGATGAGCCTGGCTGCTCAGCTACAAAAAACTGTGTAGTACAGACTTATACAAAAGCTTGGTTTTGATTGCACCTGTAGTCCTAGTTGTGTGTAGTGGTCCCAAAGGGTACTGCATACAAACTCTGTCTAACAATTGCTGCGGCATCCCTCTACTCTAAGCCTCAGTCCTCTGCCACCTCGTCCTCGGTGCTGCTAGGCAAGCTGGAGAAGATCTTGGCAGCGTACAGGAAGAAGCTGTACTCCAATGCCTCCCTGCACCTCTGTCAGGCCAACGCGGATGCCATGCTGGCAGCTGCTAACCAGAGGTTGTTGCGCGAAATGGCTAACTTCCTTCCGGTGCAAAGCCTGACACGCTTCAAGGCAGGTCTAGGAGAATCCAGGCTGGTAGCGCAGGACATCATGGAGTCCACCATAGCCCACATAGATGCCTCCTGCTGGGCCATCTGCATTGCCACGGACATGAGCAGGACGACCTGGCTTCGGGCTCCTAAGTTTAACCCCGACAGCCAGGATCGCATATTGGACCTTCCGTTCGACGGTAGTGACCTCTTCCACTCTACCACCGATGAGGAATTGGATAAGAACAGCTCACAAACGGCAAAGTTTTTTATCCTGACGAAGGCCACACCCAAGGCGTACACCCACTCTCATCAACGTTCCGACAAGGGGCGGGCGTTTGGCGGGTTCCGGGGATTTCAGGAACGGAGGTCGAGACAACCTGACCGCTCACTGAGTCAGCATTGGTGCAAGCAAGAAAAAAGGGGGTGGGGGCGCGCAAGGGCTTCTTCCTGTCCCCCTCCTCAGCAGCATCCCCAAACAGTAAAAAGGCATGACACATCCCTTCGGGTCCATGTGTCTCCAGTGGGTGGCAGGCTTGCCTCTCACATGCATTTCTGGTGCCAGAACTTTGTGGACCCCTGGATCCTCTCTGTAGTATCCAAGGGGTACCGCCTACCGATACCTCACACTCCTCCCCTCCACAAATTGGGATGGCATCTCTGTTGGCGGAGATCCGGTTGCTCGTCAAGAGCCAAGCAGTGGAAGAAGTACCAGCCTCCCAGAGAGGATTAGGCTTCTATTCCAGGATTTTTGCCATACAAAAGAACCAGGCTGGCCTGAGACTTGTGTTGGACCTATCTACCCTCAACCTCTCCCTCCCACTTCAGAAATTAAAGCTGGTTACGCCAGCACTCGTTGCGGAGACATTAGACAAGTGAGACTGGGTGTGCTCACTGGATCTGAAGGACGCCTACCTACACGTCCCGATTTGGCAACCTCATGGCTCCTTCCTAGGCTTCAGGATCATGGGCTGGCATTTCCAGTACAAGGTGCTACCTTTTGGCCTCAGCTCGGCCCTCAGGGTATTTACCAGACTCATGAATGCAGTGGCAGCCCTCCTCTCAGCCCAGGGCCACCATGTCTACCTGTACCTAGACGACTGGATTGTCAGGGTGAGTACCAGAGGGGGTTACTCGCACTTCCTCCGTGCTTATGAACACTCTTCTTTACCAGAGCAGTGACCTCTGCTTGGTGGTACCAACAGCTACCTGGTATCATTGCAACGGTCCTCCTGACCGTGCTCCACACAAGGCTGCGGGTGAGGAGATTACAGCTGCACTTCGCAGCCTCATGGAATTGGGAGAAGGGCTACAAAGCGGAGCTAGTCAGCCTGCCGCCTTCTCTCCATTCTGACCTAATGTGGTGGTCCAGGGACGGCAACCTGTGGACGGGCAAGCCCTTCTGGCAGCCGTCTCCGCAGATCATCATCACTACGGACTCCTCCGTAGAAGGCTGGGCAGCCACTCTGGACAGCCACACCGTCCACGGAGTCTGGACCCGGCAGGAGTTGCATATCAACTGGCTGGAGCTCGGGGCCATTTGGCTAGCCCTCAGAACCTTCCTTCCGCTCATTGGGAGCAGGACCGTCCTTATCCAGGCCGACAACTCCACCAGCATGTACTATGTCAACAAGCAGGGGAGTACCGGGGTCCCCTCTGCTGTGCAGCCTAGCTGTCAGCAGGTGGGAGTGGGCCTAGGAAAACCTCAACCTCGCAGCTGTCCACCTCCCGGGGGGAGGCCAACTTGGAAGCGGACATGCTCAATAGGCTGGGAGTGGACAATTACTAATGGCAATTGAACGATCAGGGGCTGCGGGTGGTCTCCAACTCAGGTGGATCTATTTGCCTCCTGGAAGAACAGGAAGTGCCAGCAGTTCGCATCTTGGCAGGGGCTGGGCCCTAGCTCCCTGGGAGACACATTGCAAATTCAATGGCAAGGCATGACAGCATATGCCTTTCCTCCTACACCCCTGATCCCCACGGTACTCCGCAAGATGAAGGAAGCTTGTCACCTCAGCATCATCTTGATAGCTCCTTGATGGCCAGCGAGACAGTGGTTCTCCGAACTGTTCAGCCTCACGGACATGCCACCCATCCACCTTCTGCTGGGTTCAGCACCTTTCCTGTCCCAGAAGGCGGGCAGGGTTCTCCACCCCGCACCTCAGAAGTTGGCCCTTGCAGCGTGGTTCCTGAGCAGATAACCCTCAATCACCTGGGCCTACCACAGGCTAACCTGGAGATCATTCAGCACGCCAGGAGCAATGCTACAGGAGCCAATATAAAAGCAAATGGAGCAGGTTCTGCCACTGGGTGGACTCTAAGGAGATCAGAACCACCTCCCCCTTACGTGCATGCTGGACGACGTGCTCTCCTTCTCTGCGCACCTCATGCACTCAGGCGTTCAGGTGGACACATGTCGCACTTACATGCACTTACATGACGCAGCCATAGGGGCCTACAGAAATTCGGAGGTCGTCTTCTCCTCCAACCTGATTGTCAAACATCTTGCGGGGTTGTCCAGGCTTTACCCTCCCATTAAGAGGCCACACCCCTTGTGGGACCTGAATGTGGTGTTGGGCGCCTTGACGCATAAACCATTTGCGCCAATGGCATCTGCGGACATCCGGCTGGTCACCCTTAAGACTCCTTTGCTGGTGGGACTTAGCTCCACTCGCAGAGTCCGCTAAATCCAGGCTCTGGTGGCCTCAGAACCTTAAACACCTTTCCACAGGGATAAGGTGGTCCTGCGGACTCACCCAGCGTTCCTACCTAAGGTACCCTCTGCCTTTCATCTGAACAACGAAATAGTTTTACCTGCGTTCTTCGCTGACCCCAAGGACGAGGCTCGGAGAATCTTGCACTCTCTGGATGTCAGATGCGCTCTGAAATTCTATCTGGACAGGACAAAGGGCTTCCGCAAGTCAGACGCACTTTTGTCACTTTTAGGGGTTCCAGACCCAGTTATCAGACATCCAAGGCTTCTTATTGCACGTGGATGGTTGCAGCCATCAAAGAGGCCTAGGAAGGGCAGCACAAGCCACTGCCAGCCAACATGCATGCTCACACAGTCAGAGCCAAGGCCACAGCCTTCCAGCAGCAGGCTCAGTGGCAAGTCATAAACAGGACGGCAACCTGGGCCACCCCTTCGGCTTTCTGTAAGCATTACTGTTTGGACGCCGGCTCTAAATCGGTTGCGGCCTTCGGACAGGCGTTTCTAAGGAACTTATTTGCTTTAGGAGGGTCTCTACCCTAGGGCTACATTCAGTTGTAATCGCCCATGCAGTATGGTGGAAAGGTGATGGGACATAAAAGTAATTGAGTTACTCACTGTAGTGACTAACTTAGTACTTCGTCCCCTTTCCTCCATACGTCCCATCATCCTTCCCCCTAATAATACTGGTGTCATTAGGCAATGTTAAATATTGTCGGTGTCAATGGGATTGAGGAGTGGTGCTGCTGGGTGGATAGCGCATGCTCCCAGGGCCGCACCCCCGCGCGTCTCTACATTGAAAGGGGAAGGAGGTTTGTTCTGGTGAAAAAGATCGTCTCCAGTCCCTTGGAAGGGACGCCCATGCAGTATGGAGGAAAGGGGACTAAGGACTAAAGAGTACGTTAGTCACTACGGTGAGTAACTGGTCATTTAAAAAATGTAATTTTTTCCAAATATCACCTTTTTGAACAACAAAACAGAAAATATTGTTGTAGACAGACGAGACGTAAAGACTAGTGGTTGTGCATTCCCCTTGCCCTTCCTTGCGTCTTCCGAATATTATACCCTCCATGACTAATACCTAAAGAAGCTTTTACTACATATTTACCTCCTGTCCTAAAAGTACCACGTGCCCTTCCTTGCACCCGCCCATCAGACAAATAAAACCTACATTAACAATACACAACACATTAGAGGTAGTGGCCCTGTAACCTAACCTTTCTGTCACTAGACCCCTGCTAGCAGTGTCTCCTACATAATACCAATTGGCAATAACTGAGTCTGTTCCAAAAACACAACAATCTCCTTCCCTGTAGTTCTGGTTCACTTTCTCCCTCAATGATTCCTCGGTTTTCCCTTGAAAGTCTCTCAGCCTTCCTGACTTTGTCAGGTGATGGGCCCCTCCATTCGTCCATACTATATTTCATCCTGAATTCTCCCTACTCCTCTTAATGCAGACATGTCATTGTGTGCCAAATATGTCAACTTCTCCATGAGCTAGTCTTCCCATACTTTCTGTAGGGTGTTTGGTCAAAGGGTCGAATAGCCAAAGGATCGACACCAAAGGATCGAAAACCAGAGGATCGAATTTTTAAAAAAATTAGATATATTTTTTTGGGGTTTTGTTTAGTGAAAGAGTGGTTTTTACCACAAAAACAGGGGTTGAAAGAAATGTACAAAAAAAAATTCAATCCTTTGGTTTTCGGTCCTTTGACCTACAACCTTTCTGTAGCCAGTCAACCTTCTTTGGAATCGTGGGCTCCTTCCATTTCTGTGCGACCGCTATCCTAGAAGCATGTTAGAATGAAGGAGAGGGATTGGATGAGAGGGTGGAGGAGAGGGATTGGATGAGAGGGTGGAGGAGAGGGATTGGATGAGAGGGTGGGGGAGAGGGATTGGATGAGAGGGTGGGGGAGAGGGATCGGATAGGGGAGAGGATGGGAGGAGGAGAGAGGAGCATGTTATTCAATGTACTCATCCCAGTGAATTGGATATTTTAGAGCATCCCATGTAGGCCAGTGTGCATAGAATTAGGGAGTTCCTCACAGGATGCAGAGTCCTTGTCCCCTATAGGGGAGTCTCTTCCGGTGGGGTCCCACTTGTGTTCACATGTTGCATAGAGTACCCTCCCTAGCGTCACAGGGGGGGGGATCCCCTTGTGGAGAAGGGGCGAATACTCTCGATTCGCCACAATTCCATATGGTTATGAAGCGCATTTCAGCCTCAGAAGGGCTTCGGAGGGGAGCCCAGCAACAGCCCGCTTCTGCGACTCCTAACCCCACTCCTGAGAAGGCAAGAGTGATGATGTTGAGCGGAATTTCAATACTACCGTCAGTGGGTGGCCGTTCTACTGTAGTCAGGTCTAAGTTGACTGGTTAGGATTGCATGGGGGGGGTCCACGTGAGCTTGTTATTTACAGGTGATGTTGATTTGCCCTATTCTGCGATAGTGACTGAGTCGAGGGAGCGTGACCTAGGACCTGCCGGCAGTGTCCTCTGGTATTTAAAGAGCGCCACCCTGCTTGCTATTCCAGGGTTGCTTGGATGCACTTAATTCAGCAGGAATGCCGTCTTGGAACTATCCTTTTGGTCTGGGGTTGAGGCGAGTCTGTATCCATGGCAACATCCATTGAGACTTCTTGAATTGTACTAGGTTTGATGGGTCCTTGCAGAACTTCGATTGGCAGTTTGGTGCCGTTTTGACTGTATTTTATCCCCCTGCATCGACGTTGAGGACAGAGATTTGGGAGGAGTTTTCTTTTGGACCTGGTGTGCCTTGAAACATGCAGTGCATTAGCTCGGGCAACATGCTGGCCTTGGAAGCAAGAGGACGCCGAGCAACACAGGTTCAGTACACGCTTAGAAACCTCTGGGTATTAAGCGCATTATAAATAACCAATTTCAATTACAATATGTACCTCATGCTAATCGTATGCCCGATGTCCCTCTTTTGAATGGCTTCCAAGATCTTTGGGTTATCGCAGTAGGCATGTGGTTATAGGTTTGGGCTTGGGACCACCCCTGCTTGTTTCTGGCTTACCTTTAATGGGCCCTTTTTATCTCCAAGGGCGGTGTGAAGGTTATCTGCAGCCCCAAAAATTCTGATGTTCCTCCTGTTTCTATCCTCCAACCTTCCCTGGAGGTGTTCCATGCATTCCATTCTCTTCTCCAGATCTGAGATCCTCTCCTCTGCATGGTCCAATCATCCCATAATGTGCTTCATTTCAGTGCAGAAGGTTTTTACCACCTCCTGCACCTTTTGCATGCTTCTTTCAATAGATATAATGTTCTTCAGATGATTTCGAGCTCTGCCATAATGTTTAAGGCATCTTGCGGCATGCAGATGAGTCCCAGCCACAAGTGTGACTGAGCAAGATATCCAGTGTCGAAGGTGACGGAATCCGAAAAGCATCCTTACATCTCTCAAAAGTGAGGTGAGCGTTGTCCGCATATTATTTACCAGTGCAATACAGGTGTGTAGTTGGATGCAAGGAAAAAGCAAAACCAACACAACACCTTTCCTCACCTTCCTTCAATCTTATATCCAACCCTAAAATGACATGGGGCTTTTGACCAAAAGTCGCAAGTTCCAAAGTATAGCTTCTTCAGGTAAGGGTTATTCAGAAATGATGCAGTGGTGCTTTTTAGAATATGTTCAAAGTTATATAAATATTTACCAATAGGCGGAACACTGCTTGAAACCTAGTTTCCAATTCCTGTTTAGTCTACTAATGGGTAATTTGGGGGATGACCGATTTTATAATTTTCTCTGCGACACAAGAGACTTCTAGCCACTAGCACATAGATGGGGATTGGTTCCCTGTTTGAGTTTTAAGTATTTAGTAAAGTTCAGCTAAGTACTACACTCAAATCACATTTACTGGGGTAGGCCTAGGTAAGGATCCTTAGCCCAGGTTCTACCACCAGAGTGGGTTAGGGTCAGGATGCAACCTTATCAAGGACTTAGGGGACAGAAGCAGGTGTTCACTTAACCCCCTGACTCAGATTCTTTCAAATACCACTTCAGTTCTTCTGGAATCCATTGGGGCAGAATCCTCTGCCCTTTATTTGTTTAAACTTTAATGCGCGCCATGCACATAGGCCTCAGGGCGCACAAAGAAATACAGACGGGACAAACAAATAAAACAGCATAGTTGAACGGCTTTGCAATGAGAATTCAGATTGGGGGGGGGAGGATTTGATAGATAAGAGGAGTCAGTCAAGGGGGAGGTTGAAGAGGTGGGTCTTCAACCTCTCAAACTCTGTGGCCATTCCTGTTGTACTAAGAGCAACAGGAAGGTCATTCCAAGCCATAGGCCCTTTGTATGTCATAGCAGGAGCCCCCAGCCTAAACAAGACGTGTGCATCCAGATGGATTGATCCTTGGATCTAAGAGTGCAGGGAGGTACATGTTCCTTTAGATGGTCCCTGAGCTATTTTGGCGCAGCATTGCTCACGCACTTATGGGTAATTGTAAGGATCTTATGTGTAACAGTGTTTCACAGGAAGCCAGTGCAGATCTCGGCTGGAAGATTTTATATGTGCACGTTTGGAGAGGCCGGAGATGGTGCGAACAGCTCCATTCTGGGTGATCTGCAAT
Source organism: Ambystoma mexicanum (assembly GCF_040938575.1). NCBI lineage: Eukaryota > Metazoa > Chordata > Amphibia > Caudata > Ambystomatidae > Ambystoma > Ambystoma mexicanum. The sequence continues at coordinate 159,332,070 of NC_090926.1, read as the reverse complement.
GCAGATAGATTGGACTGGGAGCATCCGCTCAAGAGGCTGTTACAATAGTCAAGGCAGGAATTGATCAGGTCAAAGGCCAGAACGGACGCATTATTATGCGATACAAACAGCCGGATGTGATGAAACAACTTGTTGATTAGGCCGCAAGAGGACCGGATTTGGGAGACATGCTGGTTCATTGTCAGTTTGGCATCCAATGTGACACCGAGAGTCTTTAACTTCTTCGCCACTGGGATGATGACAGTAGTGCTAAAACTGTTATACTCCAAAGGCAAGGTTTTAAGTTTAGGGGCATGTGGCCGCAACCAGTCGTTCTGTCTTTTTGGTGTTAAGAGCCAAGGAATTGTCTGCCATCCAGTTGTGGATGGCTGAATAGATGGTATTGAGGTTGTGAGTCTTGTTCACACAGGCCCGAGAGCTTCATGACGGCCTGAGTGTCATCAGCATAGTTGGTATTGTTTGTGCCCTCCCTGGATTACACGTGTGAAATGAATAAAACAGACACTCCCTGGGCAGGGAATAAGGCACAAAAGAGCAGGCTGCGAGAGTTCAAGGAAAAGTTTATCTAGATCTCTGAGAGCGCTCTGACCACATCAAGATTACAACACATTTATATAGTACATCTACATCTTTAACATATGATGCTACGTTGGATCGGGGTTGGTCAGCCGTGGTGGTGTCTTAGGTGTGGGCATCATCTCTTCCTCCGGGTTGGTTGCTTGGTTGGCGGGAGGATTGACGTCAGACATTTGTGCTCCGGATGGGTGAAGGTCAGGTCGCTGTAAAACACGGTCACTATCTGTTAGGGAGAATTCTCTGTTTAGGCTGAATTTCGTAACCTAGTGAGTCCCCCAGCAGCTTTGCTGGATTTTTGGGGTTTATTTTTTTCTCCTGCCAAGAGTGAGACTTTTACCCTCTCTCTTGGACATGACTTGAGAGTGTTTCTGTGACTTATGTGCTTATGGGCTATGGGGTATTTTTTCCCATAGGCTATCATTGGTTTTTTTAATGTGTGTTACACAGCACCCTCAGTGCAGTAACACAGGGGTGTCATAGAGACCCCCAAACATAGACTCCACACCCTGGGACTGACTACTGTCTCCCGGGGTCTGTAAAGTCACCATTGACTTTACTAGTCTTAATTTAGGAACTTAACCAGTACAAACCATCATACTGTGGAAGTACTGGTAGGGGCAATTAGATTGCCCCTGGGTCCGTTGTCGAGGGGGTACTGTCCCGTCCCCCCTCGCCGAGTTCTGGCTGGTGGCAGTGGATACCACGGAAATATTCCACCGGAATATTTCCCAATGGGATTTCCCATTGATTTTAATGCACCACTTTTTGCTGCAATGTTAAAGATACCGCCGGTTTATTTAATTAATATAAATTCAACGGTTGGGATTTTTTGCCAGAACTCGCCGCCAAAATGGCGTCTAGGTTCACTTCAGTAACCCTGAACCCGAGTCGAGCCTTTGTTCCACTTTTGGCGGGCTTCTGCACAGAAGGCCTCCAAAGTGGTGCCATTCTGTCTGGGTACCACAGGGGGTGTGGGAGGGGGTTTAGGCACCCTGGACTGAGTTGCCTTGCCAACTCATGTCGCACTCTGGTGTGATTGGCCCAAGTGGTGAGCCACCCCGCTCACCACTTAGCATGTTTGAGTGACAGCTAGGCTGTATGAATGGGGTTTTGCTGCATAAAAGCAGGGTTTTTGGGACTGGTTCTTCAGAAGTCGCCACAGGACCTAAGAAGCCGAAGAGGGAGAATCCGAGCCGACCTACCAAGACACCACCGATGAAGCCCTGCGGAACAGTCTCACCACTTTTCCCGACGACAGAGAAGATCTCCCGCCAGAGAGTCGTCTTCCCTTGACTGGTGGGGACAACTAGTTTCCGCCTTCTTTTCGCCGCCCTGAAGCATCTCGTGGCCGCCTTGCCTGTGCCAAGCACCCCGGCAACCGGGATACCACTTTTTACCTCAACCGCGAAAGAGGGGTAACATTCTTTTAACCGGAAAAACTCCACGGCTGGTTTCTTCCCTGGTAGTGCAACGACCTCCAGCTTTCCTCCACGACGAGATCTTCTCCTCCTCTAGACGACGCCGCGACTTGCACCCACTACCAGGAACAACTGCCACCGCTGGAGGATCCTTTCCATTTTAAAGGTACCGTGTTCCGCCCGGCTTCCCTTGCCACCGATTGTACGGGGTAGATTTAGCCCTCGGCTCTCTACCCTGGTTAAGCCTGGGACACCCTAACTAAACTTTTCTTCACTGGGAAAAACCTTTTCTACTCATCTGTAAAGACTTGTGACATTGTGTGATCTTGGGCATCTTTTTGCCTGGCTTTCCCTAGAGTGGGCCTGGCAACCGAACTTCCTTGCTCCTCTATAGACTGCCTTTCTAAACTTACTGTGAATCTCTGAAAAGTGTTTTACCTTGCTGTTTTCATTACTTCTGCTTTTTCCGTCCCTTTTTAACTAACTTGTTGGAGTGCCATCTAACGTTAAGCGCTCACCTCTGTTTGGAAATAAGTGGCGTTAACTTAGACTTGTCCAACAGATAACTAGGGATGTACATATAAGTAATAGTGACTGTGTTTTGACTTACTTACCTTTTCTGTGCTAGTGTAATTTATGAGTGTGTCTTTTAAATAAATAATTATATACTTTTACACCTAGCTCTGGTCAGTGTTTGCTTGTACTACTGTGCCTCTGTACCTATTATGTATGCTCTGTATACTGCCTAACTCTTCTTGAGGGAAGTCTGACTGCTCAGCCACAGCTACCAGGTAAATCTGTGTGGTACAGACTGCTACCAAGTGGGTTTACTGCCAAACACCTGTAGTCTTAAATCTTTTGCAGTGGTCCCAGAGGGAACTGCACAGGTTTCTGTCTAACACTGGTGTACAGCGGTGGGATTTGTATTGAGCATACACTTTAGTGTACTTTTGAGATACCTTAGTGCAACTAACCACAAAGCTTAAAGCACAAAAAGAAAGTCATATTCTAACCTGTCTACTATGGAAAGTTATAGTCAAGAGTCCCTTGCTACAAAAACTGCTGATTGTCTAAGACTTCTCTGTAAGCATAAGAATCTCATGACTAAAGGAAAGAAAATGGAGCTAATAGAAAGGTTGTTAGAAAACAAAAGTCTGGATGATGGGTCAGAGGAACCTAACACTCCAGCAAATGTAGAGAACAGCAATGATATTGATATTGAACAAAGTATTGATGATCTTGGATCAGAACCAGAAGAGGAAGATGAAACTATTGTAGATGTTCCCTCTAGGCCTCTGTCTGCTCTACCAGCTGTACCTACTGGGCCTTTGCCAGGTCCCACATTTGGTCCTCAGTACTATGAACTGGAGAACATGAAACTTGAATTAGAGTACAAGAAACTTAATGCTCAAACTGACAAAGAACTAAGGCTAAGAGAAATGGAGCTCAAGTATGAGCTAGAAATGAAGAAATTGTCTGTTGAGAATGCTTCTCTCTCTGGCTCCTCTAGAAGTTCCAGTCCTAAAAGACCCCGGATGCCTAAAGAATTGATTGGTATGTATGAGCCTAAATTGGATGTGTTGGATTGGTTGTCTATGTTTGAGTATAATCGTGGGCTCCAGAACATCACAGGTAATGAGTTACTCACCTGGTTGTTCTCTAGGCTTCCCCCTGTTGCGACTGATGCAGTAATGGAGTTGGGGGAGGAGGATAGGAAAGAGTATGAATGTGTGGAACTAGCTTTGATAGCTAGGTTTGGGAAGACCCCTTCCCAGTATTTTAAGAGGTTTAGGAGCCTCAAAAAGCATGTTGGTACCCTTTGGGCTACCTGGGTGTGTGAAGGGTTGAAAAACTTAGAGGGATGGATTAAGGGTTACAAAGTGAACACTTATGAAGGAATGAGAAATCCTGTAATGATGGAGTCAATTTATGATGCCTGCTCTCCTGAGCTCAGACAGCACTAGGCTGATTCACGGGAATTAGATCCTAGAAAGCTAGCTAAGGCTGCTGACTTGTGGGTTGCCAACAGGGCTACTCACAAGGATTCTGGGGTAACTCAGAAGAAGGATGAGGGGAGGCAGCCTAAGAAAGACTCCAAAGAGAATTCAAATAATTCCAATTCCAAAGAGGGCCCCAAACCACACCATAAGGGTAAGCCACCTGGGAAACCACAGCAGAGTAGTATACCTTCTGGTGCCAAACCAGAAGGAGGTCAGAACAAGCCTCCATTCCAAAGGGCCTTTGGATCCTGTTATGTTTGTAAGGCTACTGGCCATGTGAAAGGAGATCCCAGATGCAAGGGTAAACCTTCAGGGGTCCAGCTTGTCTCCTTAGCCTTCGCTCCAGAGGAGGAAGTCCCTATGGCAAGTGGAAACCTTCTACTACTGGCTGATGAACCCACTGGAGTCTCAGCCAGTGTTTCTTTAGTCTCTCTGGGGTTGTGGGAAAAACAGAATTTAGATGTCTATAATTCTATCCCAGATAATACTAAAGAGTATTATAAGGACAGTGTCCACGCGAATGGTCAGGAGACTCCTGCCATCAGGGACACTGGGGCCAGCATAACTGTGGTGGATGAATCATTTTTCAAGGCAGAGGATGTTGCTAAGGCACCCAAACACCTCACCAAGTTAGCTCGAGGGCCTGTGCAGATGTGTCCCCAGTTACCAGTTCTCATCCAGTGTAATGATATGGCTGTGAAGATACCTGGCAGTATACAATGTGAAGTACCAGGAAGGGTTCTGTTGGGTAATGACCTGAAAGCTCATGGAGTTGTCACATACCCCCAGACCTCCTGTAAAAGGCATGTAAAAGGTTACAGGAGCTCACCAAACCTGCAAGAGAGAAAACACTGCGAGGTTTATCTCAGGAGATGACAGAAATCACTCCTCTTCCACTGGAGCAACTTACTGCAGTAACTACCAGATCAGGAGCAAAGGGGCAACCCAAGACTCCTAGAAAAAAACCTACAGCAAGCACTCCAGTGCTTCCAACAAGGACTTCCCTGAGGTTGTCCAAAGTTACAACTGTAACTCCACCTCCAGCTGAGGCTGAGAGGGAGGTACAACCCTGTCTGGTTGAACTAGACTCTGAAGAAGAGCTAGTAGGAGGCCCAGAACTTATTGGAGACCTGGACCCGGCTGACCATCCTGAGCTGCAGTCTTTACTGGCAGAAGGTGGACCCAGCAGGTCAGCTTTTCGTAAGGGACAAAGAGAATGTCCAACTCTGGAGGGCCTTCGCCAACAGGCAGCTTCTCAGGCTGATGGGCAAGAGCCTGGGAAGTATAGGTTACACTGGGAAGATGGCCTCTTCTACAGTGAACCAACTGAATCTGAACCTGGAGCCTACCAACGCCTGGTAGTGCCCCAAGAGAACAGACAACATTTCTTGCAACTAGCCCACGAGATTCCTTTGGCTGGTCACTTGAGTTTCAAGAAGACCAAGGAAAGGCTCTCTCTCTACTTTTATTGGCCAAAGATGGGGGCTGAAGTAGATATTGCAGGAGCTGCCACACCTGCCAGACTTCTGGTAAGGTTGGTTCCAAGAATGTGGCACCTTTAGTGCCTCTCCCAGTTGTGGGAGTCCCATTTGAGAGGTTAGGGATTGACATTGTTGGTCCCCTTGATCCCCCAACCTCCTCAGGCAACAGGTTTATCCTTGTTTTAGTAGACCATGCTACTAGGTACCCTGAGGCAATTCCTATGAGGACTGTTACAGCTCCGGCTGTAGCGAAGGCCCTCCTTGGTATTTTTACCAGGGTTGGGTTTCCTAAGGAGGTGATCTCTTACAGGGGGTCAAATTTTATGTCCCACTACATGAAAGCCATGTGGAAAACCTGCAGAGTCACCTACAAGTTCTCAACCGCATACCACCCTCAGACAAACGGGTTGGTAGAAAGGTTTAACAGAACCATGAAGAGCATGATAGGTGCTTTAGAAGAACCCCTTAAAAAGAAGTGGGACCTTCTACTGCCATGCCTTCTCTTTGCTTATAGGGAAGTCCCTCAGGAGGGAGTAGGTTACTCTCCCTTTGAACTTCTCTATGGCCATCCAGTCAGAGGCCCCTTGGCCCTGATTAAGGAGGGGTTGGAGAGTGCTCCTTCCCCCAAGCCAGTCAGAGTGACTGACTATGTGATAGGTCTCTGAAGGAGAATGCCACACATGATGGCAGAAGCAAGTGACAACTTGAAAGCTGGACAAGCTCTGATCAAACATTGGCATGATCAGAAGGCTAACATGGTTGAGTTTACTCAAGACCAGCTAGTTCTAGTTATGCTCCCAACAAGGCAGAGGGCCTTGCAAGACAAATGGATGGGACCCTTCAAGGTTGTGGGAAAACTTGGAGAGGTCAACTATCTGGTGGATCTGGGCAAACCCAGGGAAGCTCCCAGAGTCTTCCACACCAACCGCCTCAAAGCCTATGTCTCTAGACCAGAAGTAGGAGCCTTGCTCCTAGCTTCATCAGAAGAGGAGGAGGAGAGTGAAGCTCTACCTGACCTCCTGAGAGGCTTACCTTTGGACGAACAGGTTTAAGGAGTTAATCTCTCTTCAGATCTGACCCCTGAGCAACAGGAGGAGTGCAAAACTATGTTAAATCAGTTTGCCCCCCTGTTCTCACTTTCACCGGGCTTGACCCCTTGGGGACAGCATGATATACTCACTGGTGACTGTCTGCCAGTCAAAAGCAGAGGATATAGGATGTCAGAACCCACATCAAAGGTGAGGTCAAGAAGATGCTTGATCTCGGGGTAATAGAGCCCTCTACTAGTCCATGGTCTAGCCCAGTGGCGTTAGTACCAAAAGCAGGATCCAAAGAGTTGAGATTCTGTGTGGACTATAGAGCTCTTAATGCAGTCACCAAGACTGATGCCCACCCTTTGCCAAGGACAGATGAGTTGGTGGATAAACTTGGTGCAGCCAAGTACCTCAGCACACTGGACCTTACGTCAGGCTATTGGCAAATAGCCCTGACAGACCATGCCAAGGAGAAAACTGCATTTTCTACCCCAGTTGGCCTATACCAATTCAAGGTTATGCCTTTTGGACTAAAAAATGCACCTTCAACATTCCAAAGGATGGTGAACCAAGTTCTAGCTGGGATGGAGGACTTCTGCATGGCATACTTGGATGACATTGCAGTCTTCAGCCACTCCTGGGAGGACCATGTGAACCACTTAGGACATGTTTTGCAGGCTCTTGAGCAGGCCAATCTGACCATAAAGGCAAGCAAATGCCAAATTGGACAGAGTAAAGTGGTCTACCTTGGACATGAGGTAGGAGGTGGTGAGATAAGGCCTTTGCTCAGCAAGATTGAAGCTGTGCAAAATTGGACAACACCTACTACTCAAACCCAGGTGAGAGCCTTCTTAGGCCTCACTGGGTACTACAGGAATTTCATTGAGAACTATGGGACCATAGCTTCTCCTCTGAATGTGATATCCTCTCCAAAATTCCCTAAAAAGGTCAAATGGAATGAGGAATGCAATCGGGCCTTTGAGAGCCTGAAGAAAACTCTTTGCCAAGCTCCAGTACTCCAAGCTCCTGACTACAACCAAACTTTCATTGTACAAACGGATGCTTCCAATGTAGGTATAGGTGCAGTTCTTAGCCAACTGGATGGGAAGGGTAGGGAACACCCCATTTGCTTCATCAGTAGAAAACTGAAGGATCCTGAAACAAGGTGGGCAACAATAGAAAGAGAATGCTTTGCTATTGTGTGGGCACTGAAGAAGTTTAGGCCATACGTGTATGGTTCTACATTTGTCATTCAGACTGACCACCAACCCTTGAGATGGTTAATGCAAATGAAAGGGGAAAATCCAAAACTATTGAGATGGTCAATCTGCCTCCAGGGGTTTGATTTCACCATTGAGCACAGGTCAGGGTGTCACCATCAAAATGCTGATGGACTCTCTAGGATGTATGTCATCGACTAGAGGTATGAGGTTCATCCAGGAGTGGATTAAATCCTCCTGTCCCTTAGTCTGGGGGGGGGCGAGTGTTAGGTAGAATTCTCTGTTTAGGCTGAATTTCCTAACCTAGTGAGTCCCCCAGCAGCTTTGCTGGATTTTTGGGGTTTATTTTTTTCTCCTGCCAAGAGTGAGACTCTTTTACCATCTCTCTTGGACATGACTTGAGTGTTTCTGTGACTTGTTATGTGCTTATGGGCTATGGGGTATTTTTTCCCATAGGCTATCATTGGTTTTTTTAATGTGTGTTACACAGCACCCTCAGTGCAGTAACACAGGGGTGTCATAGAGACCCCCAACATAGACTCCACACCCTGGGACTGACTACTGTCTCCCGGGGTCTGTAAAGTCACCATTGACTTTACTAGTCTTAACTTAGGAACTTAACCAGTACAAACCATCATACTGTGGAAGTACTGGTAGGGGCAATTAGATTGCCCCTGGGTCCGTTGTCGAGGGGGTACTGTCCCATCCCCCCTCGCCGAGTTCTGGTTGGTGGCAGTGGATACCACGGAAATATTCCACCTGAATATTTCCCAATGGGATTTCCCATTGATTTTAATGCACCACTTTTTGCTGCAATGTTAAAGATACCGCCGGTTTATTTATTTAATATAAATTCACCTGTTGGGATTTTTTGCCAGAACTCGCCGCCAAAATGGCGTCTAGGTTCACTTCAGTAACCCTGAACCCGAGTCGAGCCTTTGTTCCACTTTTGGCGGGCTTCTGCACAGAAGCCCTCCAAAGTGGTGCCATTCTGTCTGGGTACCACAAAGGGTGTGGGAGGGGGTTTAGGCACCCTGGACTGAGTTGCCTTGCCAACTCATGTCGCACTCTGGTGTGATTGGCCCAAGTGGTGAGCCACCCCGCTCACCACTTAGCATGTTTGAGTGACAGCTAGGCTGTATGAATGGGATTTTGCTGCATAAAAGCAGGGTTTTTGGGACTGGTTCTTCAGAAGTCGCCACAGGACCTAAGAAGCCGAAGAGGGAGAATCCGAGCCGACCTACCAAGACGACACCACCGATGAAGCCCTGTGGAACCGTCTCACCACTTTTCCCAACGACAGAGAAGATCTCCCGCCGGAGAGTCTTCTTCCCTTGACTGGTGGGGACAACCAGTTTCTGCCTTCTTTTCGCCGCCCTGAAGCATCTCGTGGCCGCCTTGCCTGTGCCAAGCACCCCGGCAACCGGGATACCACTTTTTACCTCAACCGCGAAAGAGGGGTAACATCCTTTTAACCGGAAAAACTCCACGGCTGGTTTCTTCCCTGGTAGTGCAACGACCTCCAGCTTTCCTCCACAACGAGATCTTCTCCTCCTCTGGACGACGCCGCGACTTGCACCCACTACCAGGAACAACTGCCACCGCTGGAGGATCCTTTCCATTTTAAAGGTACCGTGTTCCGCCCGGCTTCCCTTGCCACCGATTGTACGGGGTAGATTTAGCCCTCGGCTCTCGACCCTGGTTAAGCCTGGGACACCTAACTAAACTTTTCTTCACTGGGAAAAACCTTTTCTACTCACCTGTAAAGAAGTGACATTGTGTGATCTTGGGCATCTTTTTGCCTGGCTTTCCCTAGAGTGGGCCTGGCAACCGAACGTCCTTGCTCCTCAATAGTCTGCCTTTCTAAACTTACTGTGAATCTCTGAAAAGTGTTTTACCTTGCTGTTTTCATTACTTCTGCCTTTTCCCTCCCTTTTTAACTAACTTGTTGGAGTGCCATCTAACGTTAAGCGCTCACCTCTGTTTGGAAATAAGTGGCTTTAACTTAGACTTGTCCAACAAATAACTAGGGATGTACATATAAGTAATAGTGACTGTGTTTTGACTTACTTACCTTTTCTGTGCTAGTGTAATTTATGAGTGTGTCTTTTAAATAAATAATTATATACATTTACACCTAACTCTGGTCAGTGTTTGCTTGTACTACTGTGCCTCTGTACCTATTATGTATGCTCTGTATACTGCCTAACTCTTCTTGAGGGAAGTCTGATTGCTCAGCCACAGCTACCAGGTAAATCTGGGTGGTACATACTGCTACCAAGTGGGTTTACTGCCAAACACCTGTAGCCTTAAATCTTTTGCAGTGGTCCCAGAGGGAACTGCACAGGTTTCTGTCTAACACTATCTAAGCTAAGACAATACATTCTGAGTAATGCATGCACTAAATAATAGTTGATCAAAAGACCCTCAGTAGTGTATCATGTCGTTATACAAATCACTCAAGAGTTTATATCATCTACACACTTGGGTTATACAGGTCACAGGTTTAGGGGCCTTGACCACTATAATACTGTCATTGAAGTATAGGGTTAGTCTCACAAGAATCTCAGGTATGTGGCACTTAGTATTGAGCACAATATACTGCGCAGGGGTCTGATGTTAGTTGGGGGGGGGGGGTCTGTTGGGTGGGCTTCATAGCAGTTTGGCGCATGAAAGGGATGTCTTGAAAGGACACAGGGTTAGAATGGCAATAAGTTTCAATTGGCGAGGGTAAAAGGGCAAGGACACTTTTGTGGAGATGGACGAGCTCTGTGCTTGGCTCATGTTGGTTCACGTGCAGGACATTGATCTCATAGGAAAAGGGATGTTACATTATTTGTTGCAAGCAGCTACGGCTTCAGCGTGAGAATAGAGTTGCAGAGTTTTCCAGTTGGAGTGGGGATGAGGGTGGGGGGGCCATGTGCTCCAAGCTACTGCGGCAGGCAAAAGGGAGAGATGCATTTTGTACTATTGCAGTGAGGCCTGGCTACCAAGATGGAGTCGAAAAGGGGGTACAAAAAATGGATGCCCTGTGTCCTGCTCGGTGGTCCCATCTACGCAAATGTAACCAAAAGTAAGCATCGCATAAGGGCGAGGGGTGTACTCGCAACTAGAGGCACTTGGTCCAAGTTTGTACTGAGAAGTGATGGTAGCGAGGGGCCCATTGGCCCCCCGCTCCCACACAGTATAGAGAACACCCAGGCCATCTAGAAGTCTTAAAGGAATAATATAAACATTAAACAGGGAAGGCGGGATGCACGACCCTGGAGAGACGGCGCATGTAATGGGTGCTGGAGTAAAGCAGGCATCGCTGATGGCCACTCTGGCATTCCGGGGCCCAAGAAAAGAAGCATCCCACTGTGATGGCAGGCTCGAACAGCCCACTACGGATTGCAACCTTTCCACCAATGAACCATTATCCACCAGATCAAACGTGGCAGACAGGTCAAGAAGAATCTGGAGCGCCGGCTGACCGTGATCAACAATATTCGACAGACTTGATTTAAGATCCAGCATAGCTGTCTCTGTGCTGTGTCTTGCTCTAAAGCCTAACAAGGAAAAATTGGAAAACGGATTACCCCTCTCTCCGCTGGTATCACATAGCTTGGTGAAACGTAATTTGCTTTGTCTAAATCAACACAAATTAGGAAATTCTCCCCACTACAGGACCACTTACACTTGTTAGACATAAACATCCACTTTATTATCAAAAATGCCTACGAAATTGTATCCCATACAACACAACATCTGTAATACAGGTTAAGTTACTAAAACCATTCTTTTCTTTGGATACACACTTAAATGAAAAAGCAACAAATCACAGATTACAATTGGGTAGATATCGATCTTGAAAAAACCATTATAATAACAAGACTTTTGGTATTTACTTCCAGATAGTCGACATGTTTTGGCCTAGACATATATTACACCATCTCTAGTGTCCTTTTCCAGTTTGTTTCAAGGGCCTTCTTTAGGACAAAATATTTCTTGTAATCAGTGTCTTAACCTTGTATACCCGTCTGGTGACCAGCATCGATTACACTACAAATGGACAACACTAACCATATTAAACCAAATGTTTACCCGTGGCGGGTGTGCTAGCATTTAAAAACAGTGTTAAAATGTAAACCATTTTTTTTCCCATTTATTTATTGTTGATTCTTACTCTATCGACAACATGTCCATTTTCAAGTTAAAATTCCTCGACTGGAAAGGTTCTTCCACAACTCTAGAGAACTTCCTTGTGTGGCTAAATAGTCAAAATGCACATTCATTTCCCTATGATTTACGACTTGAACAAGTTACCTTTTCTGGGCCCATTTATCTGTAAAACTGAGTCAGGCCAGATGGCTACCAATCTATATCGTAAACCAACAGAAAATAACACTTTGTAGAAATGCAATTGTTTCCACCCATTAAGTTTGCGAGACAGTTTACCTGTGGGCCAATTTTTAAGAATTAGGAGAAACTGCTCTAACATCAATGACTATGTTAAGGAAGGAAAAAACCTTACGAAACGTGTTGGATCGCAGTTAACCAAAAACAGTGATTCATAATTCCTATTACGAGCACAGCACGCCAATAGGGATAGATGTTTGAATCCCCTCAAAAAACAGATAGATAAAATCACCTGCGTAAACACATTCAGCCCCATTAGTAAGACTGAGGAGAATCATTAAGAAAAATTGGCATCTAGTGAAAACTCTGGAAATCAACCCTGAAACACCGAGATTCGCTTTTAAGCATCAAAGAAACCTGAGAGATATGTTGGTGCATACATATCCCAACAAAAAACAAGAGATGGTACGACAAGGAACTTTGTGGGATCTTCCACCCGTCACCGGCCATTTCAAATGCAGACAGTGCTCTGTGTGTTCACTAACTAAAAACATCAAGGAAATTGAGCTTAATGGAAAAAACTGGAATCCCTGCATCTTAACTAACTGTGCAACAGCTTGGGTGGTATCGGTCCTGCCTAAAAAAACAGGGTGGAAAACAAACCTTTAGTTGCTCACTTTGTATCACAAAAACAAATATATGGTTATGTTTTGGTTTGTTATCCAAGTAATACAATCCAGAGTGGGGGGGGGGGCGGGGCTAACGCAGACCTCGCACAAATGTGAACAACGTTGGATTTATAATCTTGATACAGTCAAACATGGCTTAAATTCATCCATCGAGTGGAACATCTTAATCTAATTAAATGCGGGAAAATCTCTGGTCACCCTGCCTCTGCCACATCCCTTTAGAGAAAGGTTCATGATCCGTGATCCTGAAGTTATAATGAGAAGGTTTTGCTTGTGTAATTGCATCCTTTTACCAGTATTCCATAGGCAGCCAGGTTTTCGGATGTAGGATTTTTACGCCAGTCATGTTCTGCTGATTTCTTCTGGTGCCCAAGAGGAAGGATAGGGCCATAAAACCAGCACTTGTTCAATGTCTTGGGCTTCACGCAATGATTAATCATGGGTACTAGGGAATTAATAGCCCCCTCCAGTGCATCTGTGAGGTGATGGGCTAGCGCATCAGCCTTATTATACTTGTCCAAGGAGCCAAGCTTACACCTAAGCAAGGGTGACAGCTTTGCAGGGGTGATGTTCTTCCAATTTCTGGTTTCGATGACTGGTCTAGGATTAGAATCCAGTCTTGCTGGGGACACAGGAATATTCACACAAAATATAAGCAAATGGTGGTCAGACCAAATGCAGGTATTAACGTTGAGATTGGAGACCGTGAGATAATGAGAGAGGACATAGTCGAGGGTATGCCCTCCAATATGGGTTGGTCCAGTCACCCACTGTGAGAACCCTGTAGCATGGAGAGCACCCAATAAGGACCGAGTAGCGTTATCCAACGGTGATTCAGCCCAATGGTTAAAATCTCCCATCTCTAGGACGGGTGGATTTACCTTAGTGATGTTATTCAATAGGTTGATCAACTGTTCCTCAAAGAGGGGAAGTACTCTTGGAGGTCTATAAATAATGACTATGGTAATTGACACATTGTCTGAGATTTTAAATTTTATTATAAGACTCTGTCCTACAGTGCCTCATGTGACAGAGTGACAGTGTAACTGATTTTTCAACAGTAAGGCTACCCCGCCTGACTTTGCGGGCACCCCAAAAAAGTGGATTATTAGGAATGGCTAAGGTGGCTTCCGAGCGGGGTGGTGTCATTAAGCCAAGTCTCAGTGACTGCTAGGAGGTCAGGACTCGATGTTGTGAGAAGGTCCTTGATCTCTACACCAAGCTGCTTGAGTGAACGAGTATTAAGGAAGGTGAGGTGGAGCAGGGGGGGGGGGTTCATCAGCTGGGGTAAGTACAGTGTTTTCATATGTAAAGGTGGAATTGAGGGTATTCTCTGCATGAATAGGGGTGGCTTGGTAGACATCGGTATGCACTGGGCTCAGCATAAGCACGGGTGCAGGGAGGTCAGTAGTAGCTTGACTCATGACCTCCAAGCAAGTCCTTGGTTTGATTGACGAAGGCCCAGAGGTCGCGGGGTGATGTCATTTTCTATGTCGGGTTTAGTTTTGGCCGCTCACAGTGCACAGGAATCTGTTCTAGTCTGCTTCCAGTTAAAGACCAAAACGATGGAAGATGAAGTCTTCTGCGGTACAGACCCCCTCAGGACACCTCACTGAATTGAATGACTGTTCCAACGAAGGACTCCACAGTCGGATGTTGACAAAAAAACACAGAAGTAGATCCAGCATAGCCGCCTTTGGAGTGAGACAGCTGAAAATGCAGGAGCAGGCATCTAGTGGCATATGCCTAGGCTCTGCAAATTCCAAGGCTGTGCTCGGAACGGCGACTGCTGCAGCGAGGTAGCCCAGGATATAGCTTGTGTGAAGACGGACTTCTAGAATTTGGCCTGGTGGACAGATTTTAGAAGGCCACCCAAGTTATAATGAAGAGGGAACTCTGAGAGGTTAGCCAAAATCCAATTGAAGAAAACTTGAAGAGCAGTCAAAGCGATTATGTTCCAAGACTTCATGTCGGACCATAAAATTGAAAGTGCAATACATGGAAAACAATCAAATACAGTGGCTAACCTAATAAGATTAAAACAGTATTCAAACAAGGATTGGTAACAGTTAAAATCACAGCCTCTAATTGCATCCAAGGTAAGTACTTATCTGCCAATCTTTGGCGAGGCTAGAGACTGCAAAGAACACCTCACCATAGTGGGGGTTTTTCTCCTTTTATTTTTTACTGATAAGCGCATCACTCAAACAACAAGCCTGATATTTCCATAAAATCGTGCAAATCCATCCTTTCCTTAACTCCTATTCATGGCATTTAAATAAAAAGTGCATAATTTATTCAGTTAGGCCAGGGCAGAATTTCAATGCATTGGTAGCCTGGTTCTATGCAAAGTCAGCTACCTGAAAAGTGTTGGAATTTGATGTATAAAACTTTTAAAAACAGGGTAGAGCTTGATGAAGCTTTTCTCTGTAGAAGGAGGGCTACTTCAGCAATAGGTCCTTATCAGATGTGCATTACCATTTCAGATAATGCTCTGTAGTCCATAGTTACAGGCCCGAGCCTGTAGTCCCTTCTTCCTTTCCATGAATGCTTGTTGCGGATTGGTAGCAGACGCGCTGGGGACAGAAGTGTTCCCAGCGTATCCGCTCCAGAAATGGATGAAAGAGTGGGGTTGGGAGGGTGCGGGATTGTTTGGATTGGGGGGGCTGGCGAAGGGAAAACGCTTGCCTCGATCCCCGGCAGGGGAAGATGGCAGTTTCCAGCAGTGTTGTGTGGTGGCTCGGAGAAGGGATTACCCTTTCTGGGCCTCCTTCCCCGCCCCCAACCTTTCCCCACCGGGAACAGGTAATGGGTAGAGGCATTCCCGGTCGGGTAATGCCCCGGCGAGGGTCAATGAGATTGCATGTTACAATCTCATTGTCCCTCGCGCTGGGTACTAATGTAAGTAGTATAGTCAGGGAATCTCAACAAGGAGACAGAAGCCACCATTTCCCTTTCAATATTTAGTACTTCTAGCTTTCATTTAATCTCCTAGATTTCCTCAGTTATATGTACATCTGTCGAGTAAATGATATGTGTTTAGCAAGGATAATAATGAGGTGACATGACAATACCAAGTCCATGATTTCCCCCTTGTGTATTTAAAACATCCCATAGCATTTATTTGTGTAGTTTTCCAACCTTGTGTAGGCGTAGTTGGTGCAAAAGAGGTTTGCCTAAGATAGTGAACTCTACAGATTGCAAACCTGCCTTGAGTTGCAATGTGATTCACGGAGGTGCTCTGGGGGTAAAGTCATAATTTGGTTAACAAATGTATTTTCTGCTTTAATATGGGTCAATTCACCCGTGCCCCAGAGCTCACTCCCATAAATTGCAGCATGGATTGCCTGTGCTTTATATACCGCAATCGTAAGCGGTGAATGACTTCCCAACCAGGAATTTAAAGTGCAGAGTGGATTTAATCGTCCAATTAGTGTTAGCTAATTAGTTTTCTGGCTGGGCCATTTTAAATCCTCTTGGAATCTAATACCCAGGTAGTCGTAAGAACCTACTACATGCGGATGGTCCCATACAGGGTAATGTTCACTTAATATTTGTGTGGGTGTGCACACAATCACCTTCTTGTTTTTAGTCGATTGGTGGCGACGTGTTCAGCTGTTTTTGCATTCCCATTCTGCACTTTGACATTAGCCCTGTCTCGTCGACCTACAACAAAATGCTGATCTTGTTACTTATTAGAAAGTTTCCAACGCCAAGTCGTTCATATACTTTAGCTACAAAAAGAGGGGCAGGGACACAGCTGTGGTGGACACCAGTAAATACTAGTAATGGGTCTGTAGTTTCTCCATTTGGGCCATATCTAACTACCACTATTTTGGATTTGTACATCTTTTGTATGCGGTTTAAAATGTCAGAAGGTATATTCAGCTTTTCTAATGCGAGCCTTCAAAGATTTAATTGATGGAATCAGAAGCAGTTTTAAAATCAGTAAAACTAAGTACTGGAGGATTTTGTAAGAATTACAAATTTAATATTTTGTAAAAAAATGCCTGATCAATAATGCCCATTTCATGGGTGAAACCAGTCTTTACCTCAGAGAATGCATGCATCCTAGACCCATTTTTCTAATCTAGTGAGGAAAATCTTTACATAAACCTTTGCTAAACTGTCGAAAAGACTAATGGGTCTGTAGTTGCCGGGTAAAGAACAGTCCGCTTGCTTAAAAATGCAGCACAACTTGACGGGACGTAATTTCCTGGGTAAAAACAGTTAACAAAAAACCACCAGTCCAGGTGTTGAAGCACTGCAAATGACCGTTGCAGATCAGGTAGTCCAACAGGGCTTCACCGGGCCAATCGCAGGAAGGTATGTCAGGCCTCTTCAAGTGTCATCTTTGGCTCTTCAATTTGTCTACAGGGGGATTCTTGGCTCCAACGCTGATCTGAGGAAATGGCTGCAGGAGTCCTCTTTTACAAAATCCAGCCTGGAAGCAAGTACAAGCCCACCAATGGTAAGGATCTGCACCATTCAAACAGCAGTAGTTGTCCAATCGGGTACAACTATTTGGTTTTGCTCTTGCCCCACACCCTGACACTCTGGTACCACAGATGTTGAGTGGGACCAGACAGTTCTACCCACTTCCTGGGCCACATACACACAAAGGCAGCACTACCCCATGAAAGAAGCAGTCCTGGCAATTTGGCTAAAGAACGAAAGTCTTGTGCCATTGCCATTTTGCCTTGCCACGTTTAGTAGACCTACTCGGTGTAACGCTCACCTGATTCCCATGGAGGCGCTGATCTTGGCAGGAAGGTGTCTGTGACTCGAAAGGTGATGTGCAGAACCCAATGGGCTTCTGGGGTCGAACCTCTTCGCACTGTGCGTCGAACTCGTAGGGTGAGGTTTCTGCAGGTGAAAGAATATGGGGGTTAATGGTCTGGGTTGTTCAATGTCCCTCTTCCTCTCTCTCCCTCTCCGTAGAGCCCCCAGGTCAACGTGCTCACCTTAGATAGGTGAATGCTGGGCTCTCCATCTGCGTCTGGTGCAGGGCGCTGTTGCCAGTTCCTTCACTGGTGAAACATAGGCCTCTTGGACTCAGAAGACCGTTACCGTCGTTAACTGCACGAGCGGTGAGTTTCCAGACACCTTTTTAGTCTTTATAGTCTTTAGGTGCAAGGCACGTTAACATTGAACAGGACTTCGTATAATGCTTTTCTCCCTTTTGTCTTGCAGGACTCTTGAGGAAGATGGAGTGAAGCGCCTGGAAATGCGTGAGTAAATGCAAGCGCTCTAACTGTCTTTCCCTTGCAGCGTAGTTCGTGCTGAAGAGCAGGCGTTCTATTGCGAAGAGCGCGATGGGCGTAAGTAAATACCTGTCTAATGTCTCTTCTTTTGTCTTTCAGAAGTTGGTTTGCAGCGCCGGAGTCCGCGGAATGTCCGTAAGTAGATACAATGCTTTTATCTCCGCAGGCGGCGATGCAGTGTGAAGAAATCCAGAATTCACGGAGTGCCGGTAAGTAGTGACACTGCTTTTGTCTTCGCAGGCGGAGGTGCAGCGTGCCGAAAATGACCGCAGCCGATGGATCAGGTGAGTAGCACTGCGAGTTAAGGCTGCCTTGCTAACCTGCTGTTTCTTGTCTCTGCAGGTGCTGCTGTCGACTGGATGCAGGAATGGTGAGTATGATTCTTGCAGATTCGGGATCGTAAGAAGAAAGGCTGGAACAGGCTCGGTGAGCATTCTGCTGCAGATGCAGAATAACACGAAGCACGTTTCGTCTATCGGGTGTGGTTTAAATAGCCTTGGAGTGATGAGGCGTCTTCCTCCACGGCCCCGCCTAGGTAAGAAAAGAGTTCCAGAAGCTTTCCAGTGCTGAATCCAGGGAGTGGAGCTTGCCCCACCCAGGTAAGAAAGTAGTTCCTGTTCACAGAGGACTTCTAAGGGGCTGGTAAGTAAGCAGCATGGTCTGCTGCAGGTAAGTCCACCCAAGCATCTGCACACATATTATGAGCCCGGCGCTTCCAGTGCCGGGACCGATGATTCTGATGAGCCTGGTGCCACCGGCGCCAGGACAAGGTCCAAAAGGACCCCGTGGGGACCGGCTGGTGCCTAGGATTAGGGTTAGGGGCCTGCTTCCAAGGACGTTGGGCTGGTCCTGGCTCCTTGGAAGCAGTGATCATGACAGTACCCCCCCTCAAGGCCCCTCCTAAGCGTGTCTTCTCCGGGGGTTTTGGCTTATCGGGGTGATTCAGATGGAATCTCTTGACCAGACGAGGTGCGTGGACATATTCTGAGGGTTCCCAAGACCTTTCCTGGGGGCCGTATCCTTTCCAATCAACCAGATAATATAACTTAGATTTGGAGATCTTGGAGTCTAGAATGTTCTTTACTTCGAATTCGAGTTCTCCGTCTACCAAAACAGGTTCTGGGAGTTCAGTCAATCGGGTTTCTGGTTGTACTGGTTTTAATAAGGAGACATGGAATACTGGATGTATTTTCATATGCGCAGGTAATTCCAATTTGACAGCCACCGGATTAACTATGGTAGAGATGGGGTAAGGTCCAAGGTATCTCGGGTTGAAGGTGCGGGGTCCTTTCAGAGGCAGGTGCTTAGTGGATAACCAGACCTGATCTCCTACTGCGTAGTGAGGGGCCTCTTTACGGTGTCGATCTGCTCCCTTTTTGACTTGAGCTTTAGCTCTTTGCAGATGGGCAGTGGCTTCTTTAAAAGCACGGGTAATCTCAGAGTGCAAATGATCCACAGCAGGTGTTTCGAATTCTTGGGGAGGATCCAGATTAGAGGTTCTAGGATGATGTCCGTATAATAGGAAGAAGGGAGTCTTCCCGGTTCCAGAATGAGTCGAATTGTTGTAAGCGTATTCAGCGATCCAAAGAATATCCTTCCAAGGGTTTTCAGTTTGTTGGAGCATGCAACGCAGATATTGCTCTAGAGTCTGATTTGTCCTCTCGGTTTGTCCGTCAGTTTGGGGATGGTGACTGGTTGAAAGTCTTACATCAATTTGGCCTAGACGACAGCAACTTCGCCAAAAGTGGGAGATGAATTGACCTCCCCTATCGGAGATTAAAACCGAGGGAAAACCGTGTAACCGAACGATGTTTTCTAAGAATTCCCGGGCCAATACCGAAGCCGAAGGTAGGCCCTTCAGGGGAATGAAGTGAGCCATCTTGGAGAATAGATCCACGACTACTAAAATGGTATTATACCCTGAGCATGGAGGTAAGTCCGTGATGAAATCCATGGACAGGGTATGCCATGGACAGGGAGGAATATCCAGAGGGTGTAAAAGGCCGGCTGGTTTCTCCTTCTGACTTTTATTCTGGGCACACACACCCCAGGAGATTACAAAGTCTCTAATATCCTTCTTCCATGATGGCCACCAGAAATGTCTCTTGATCTTTTCCATGGTTTTGGTAATGCCAGGGTGACCCTCCATTAGAGAGTCGTGATAACCGGAAATTACTTGTTTTTGTATTGTCTCACAGGGCAAGTACAATCGCCCTTGAAAATATGGTAGGTCTTGATCCACTGAGAATTCTTTTCCCTTTAATTGCCAGTCCTGCAAATCGGCCGGAGTTGGGAGTGACTTGACAGTAGTCTTGATGTCTTCAAAGGATTGAGCACTGACCAACCCCAAAAGCCTTTGTTCTGGGATTATGGGTATTGGTTCTGGATTGGTCAAATGTTCATCTACTCCCAACCGAGAGAGGGCATCGGCTTTTCCGTTTTTACTGCCGGGTCGATAAGTAATTATAAAGTCAAACTCAGCCAGAAACAGAGCCCAACGAAGCTGTCTGGAAGACTGAGCTTTGGCCGTCTTCAGATATTGTAGATTGCGGTGATCAGTCATTACGGTGACTGTGTGTCTGGCTCCCAAAAGATAATGCTGCCAGGCTTTAAAGGCCGATCTGATAGCTAAAAGTTCCTTGTCTGTAATTGAATAGTTGATTTCGGAAGCCGAGAATTTGCGGGACCAAAAGGCTACTGGATGTAATTGGTGTGTGACCGGATCTCTTTGTGATATCACTGCCCCCATAGCAAGACTAGAAGCATCCGTTTCCACGATGTAGGGGAGTTCTGGGTGAGGATGTTTTAGAACAGGAGCAGAAATGAATTTAGCTTTAAAATCCTGAAAAGCTTGTTCTGCTTCAGTAGACCATTCAAAACGTTTGTTCTTCTTTAACAGAGCGGTGATGGGCTGGACTATCCGAGAGAATTCAGGAATGAATCTGCGGTAAAAGTTAGCGAACCTAACATGCTTTGAACTCCTTTTACCAAGGTTGGTGATGGCCACTTGATGATTGCATCGACCTTCTTTGAATCCATATGAACCCCATTAGGTGACAATATGAATCCCAAGAACTCAACTTCAGTTACGTTGAAAACGCATTTTTCAAGCTTGGCAAAAAGGTTATGTTGACGCAGTCTCTCGAGAACCTTTTTAACGTGTCTCTGATGTTCCTCTTCAGATGATGAATAGACAAGGATGTCATCAATGTAGACAACAACACACACATCTATGAGTTCTCTAAGGACATCGTTCATAAAATACTGGAAAGCGGCAGGAGCGTTACAAAGTCCAAAGGGCATCACTTGATATTCGAATAGCCCACACTTGGTGCGAAAGGCCGTCTTCCACTCATCGCCTTCTTTTATTCGTACCAAGTGGTAGGCTCCTCTGAGATCCAACTTTGTATATATGCATGCTTCTTTGACTTGGTCCAGGAGTTCAGGGATCAAAGGTAATGGGTATCTGTTTTTAACGGTGATTTGACTCAGGGCGCGGTAATCTATACAAGTTCTAAGGTCTCCTTCCTTTTTCGGAACGAAGAACAAAGCCGAGGAAGCTGGAGATTTAGAAGGACGGATAAACCCATTAGCTAGGTATTGCCTGAGGTGAAGATTCTCTGGCTCGGTGAGGGCATAAATCCTACTGCAAGGAGGAATTGTTCCGGGTATCAGGTCTATTTGACAGTCGTAAGACCTATGAGGAGGCAGGGTGTTAGCTTGATCCTTCCGAAAGACATCTTGGAATTCTTGGTAGTCAGGAGGTAATGTGGGAACCTCTGAAGAGATCGCCGCCACTGAAACTTCAGGCCGAGGATAACAAGTGGTAAAACATTCCGGAAACTGAACCGTCTTTGCTCGCCAGTTGATCTGAGGATTGTGCTTCTTTAACCAAGGGATTCCCAGAATGATCTGGAACTGAGGGGCCTTGATCACATCGAACACGATTTTCTCCCAGTGTCCATCTTGGCTCACTAGCGTCACTTCTTGGGTGGCGTGCGTTACTGGTCTGGAGGCTAACTCCGTGCCATCCACTGTAGTAATGATGTCTTTTACTGCCTTAGGGACAAGGGGTAGATTCATCCTTGATGCCATTTCACGGTCCACACAATTGCCGATTGCTCCGCTGTCGATGTAAGCTTCAATTGCATGCAAACGATCCGGACGTGCAGGATTAATGAGGACCATGGGCACCACGAAATGCGAGGTCACGGGACAGATCTTGACGCTCGGCAAGAGGACCTCTACACTTGCCGGGCTAGGTCGTTTCCCTGCTCGGAACTTGAGGTACTGGAATCTGCGGCTCCTACAGCCTTCTTAGCTGGTTTCACTGGACAGTCTCGAAGAAAGTGCCCCGAGTTCCCGCAATAGAGGCATAATTGCAGCTGTCTTCTTCTTTCCCGCTCCTTTTGGGTTAAAGGACCTTTCATCCCCCCTATTTGCATGGGTTCCACAGTGTCAGCTCCCTTAGTAGAAGTCTGTGGTTTAGAAAACACTCGGGTATCAAATTTAGAACGATCAGCCTTCCTGTTCTGTAATCTGTGGTCCAATTGAACGACTAAGTCAATATAGTCCGAACATTCTTGTGGAGGGTTCACAACTTGAGCTAACACATCCTTGAGCTCTCCACGCAGGCCTCTGTAGAAAAGCGTTATTCTCTTATCCTCGGGCCATTGAGTTTCCACAATGAGTCTGTTGAATGAGGCTATATAGGTCAAGAGGTCTTGATTACCCTGTCGTAATGAAAGAAGTTAATTGTCCAAGGCCTGCCCTTGTGCATGTCTTGCAAACAGTTTCTCCATGCTGGACTGGAAGGCCTGGAAATCATGTAAAACCGGATCATCCTGAGTGACTAAAGGGATCGACCAATCTGCGGCGCTGCCACTGAGATAAGAACGCACGAAAGCCACTTTGGTCTGGTCTGTTGGGAATGCAGCTGGTCGACATAAGAAATGTAAGCGGCACTGGTTGAGGAACACTGCAAATTTCTTTGGGTCACCAGAAAAACGTTCGGCCGGAGCCAAGGGCACATTACCAGGTAGATTGATTTGCACTGGATTTACAGATGATGCAGAAGGATAGCTTCCTCCTGGAGCGGGCAGGGGTGTCTGTCCTGCCTGCGTTTGTAGCAATTGCCTAGCGAGGTCCTCTGTTCGCTCCTTGGAAATTATCAGTTCTCTTATTAGAGAGCTTGTTTCCTGACGAGCTGCATGTACTTCTGCTCTTAATTCCCCGAGCAACTGGGCTAAGTGATCAGTGTCTGAGGTTTCCATTGCGCCTGGGTAGGAGTTTTGCAGTGGGCTTCGCGTTCTGTAACGCTCACCTGATTCCCACGGAGGCGCTGATCTTGGCAGGAAGGTGTCTGTGACTCGAAAGGTGATGTGCAGAACCCGATGGGCTTCTGGGGTCGAACCTTAGATAGGTGAATGCTGGGCTCTCCATCTGCGTCTGGTGCAGGGCGCTGTTGCCAGTTCCTTCACTGGTGAAACATAGGCCTCTTGGACTCAGAAGACCGTTACCGTCGTTAACTGCACGAGCGGTGAGTTTCCAGACACCTTTTTAGTCTTTATAGTCTTTAGGTGCAAGGCACGTTAACATTGAACAGGACTTCGTATAATGCTTTTCTCCCTTTTGTCTTGCAGGACTCTTGAGGAAGATGGAGTGAAGCGCCTGGAAATGCGTGAGTAAATGCAAGCGCTCTAACTGTCTTTCCCTTGCAGCGTAGTTCGTGCTGAAGAGCAGGCGTTCTATTGCGAAGAGCGCGATGGGCGTAAGTAAATACCTGTCTAATGTCTCTTCTTTTGTCTTTCAGAAGTTGGTTTGCAGCGCCGGAGTCCGCGGAATGTCCGTAAGTAGATACAATGCTTTTATCTCCGCAGGCGGCGATGCAGTGTGAAGAAATCCAGAATTCACGGAGTGCCGGTAAGTAGTGACAATGCTTTTGTCTTCGCAGGCGGAGGTGCAGCGTGCCGAAAATGACCGCAGCCGATGTATCAGGTGAGTAGCACTGCGAGTTAAGGCTGCCTTGCTAACCTGCTGTTTCTTGTCTCTGCAGGTGCTGCTGTCGACTGGATGCAGGAATGGTGAGTATGCTTCTTGCAGATTCAGGATGCAGGAATGGTGAGTATGATTCTTGCAGATTCGGGATCGTAAGAAGAAAGGCTGGAACAGACTCGGTGAGCGTTCTGCTGCAGATGCAGAATAACGCGAAGCACGTTTCGTCTATCGGGTGTGGTTTAAATAGCCTTGGAGTGATGAGGTGTCTTCCTCCATGGCCCCGCCTAGGTAAGAAAAGAGTTCCAGTTCCAGAAGCTTTCCAGTGCTGAATCCAGGGAGTGGATCTTGCCCCACCCAGGTAAGAAAGTAGTTCCTGTTCACAGAGGACTTCTAAGGGGCTGGTAAGTAAGCAGCATGGTCTGCTGCAGGTAAGTCCACCCAAGCATCTGCACACATATTATGAGCCCGGCGCTTCCAGTGCCGGGACCGATGATTCTGATGAGCCTGGTGCCACCGGCGCCAGGACAAGGTCCAAAAGGTCCCCGTGGGGACCGGCTGGTGCCTAGGATTAGGGTTAGGGGCCTGCTTCCAAGGACGTTGGGCTGGTCCTGGCTCCTTGGAAGCAGTGATCATGACACTCGGTAAACGCGAATATGCACACTAGAAATAACACATTGTAAAAATATTTCTGCTAACACTACCTTGTTTTTAGGCACGTATACAAGTTGCCAATGCTCACAAGTGCAAAAGGCTGGGGTGATACAAATGTATCCCCATTGCACTGCATTGGGTGACAGTTTCCCAGTACTGATAGTCTGACGGACTGATCAGGTTCCCCATATCAAATGAGCAAAAGGCAAGGGTGGGTGGGCGGGAGTACAACGGAAGGCTTTACGCCTCCTCAAACAATCAGAACGGGGTCAAAAACCAAGCAAAGAAATTGGGGGTTCATAGAAACTATGGAGGACATGTTGAAGAGAGGAGTTTCCTAATAGCTGGTCACTCCACTGGTTGGCCGAGGGACACTTCCAAAAGCCCAGAAGGCATGGGTCGATATTGGTTGTTCCCACTGGTCGGGGTTAAAGCAGCAACGCCAGTCTTTTTTAGATCGGGGCAGGGGAGAAGAGCTTCACCAGTACTACTTTGGAGTTGGTGCTGGTCAGCTCCAGGGGCAGTCACCAGGTTGTCAGCGGGATGATCTTCTTTGTAGAGGACTTGACTCCAACAATGATATCAAGAATGTCTGCAGTGATCCTCTGTTTAGCCAGGTTGTGGACTAGAAACTCACCCAGGTCCACCAATGGTAAGGATCTCCACCATTTGAAGTGGAAGTGGGTATCCAATTATGGATCGCCACTAGCCACACCATCTTCCCATGTTAGGAAAGTTTCTCTTTTATGCAACTTTTCCTCCATATTCTATGGAACCCCAAACTTATTGCTTTGGTCTTACACCTTGGCCTGAGTTTTTACAGTGAAGTGATGCCTTCGGCTTCACTATACTGGCCTTTTACTAATTCGTTATGGGGAAGCTGGCTCGTCCTTCCGACTGCCAGTACTGGGGAAACTATGGGCCCCTTTTGTCTTTTGACTTATCTGTTTGGATAACTTTTTGATATTGCACACTGCATCTTTCAATGCAGTGCAGTGGGGATACATTTGTATCACGCTAGACGTGCACTCATCACAGTTTTGGTTACGTTTAAATGAGTCTAAAGACAAGCTGGTGGCAGCAATTAATGTTTTACCATTTTTTATATATTTTGTTAGCCTTCACGTTTACCGCTTTTGGCTGCTAACTGTGGCTAGTGTTCTAGATTCCCATGCCACGAGATTTTTCACTTTCTTTGGACATTTTGTTCTTTGACCTTCTTGATTCTTCTCTGATTTGGATTCTGTATTTCCTTTGTTTTTGGAATCTGACAAACCCCATAGACATCTACTTTTCGTATGGTGACACACAGCACCTTCAGTGCAGTGTCACAGATAAATCATTTAGATTTCTCATAAGGTTTAAATACCTTCTCTTGGGTGAACTACTGTTCCCAACAGTAGTAAAGTGAAATTGACTTTACTTGGCTTTTTCTTATGTGGGTTATGTAACATTTGTTGTTACCCTCACTACTTTACATGGCTGGTGGCAGTGGTTTAATTTTCCTACCATTGTGCTTTTCTACTGCAGGCTGTATCTTCAGCTGCAGTTTAGCACCCATCGGTGACCATTGTGTCAAAATGACCCCTGTCTTCTTTTTTTTGCCATTTCTTTATTTTTGAGCTTTTTTTACTCTGCGCGCCAAACCAGGTTTAACCCTTTTGTTCGCTTTGCCTTTGGCTGGGTTCAGTACTGAAACACGCCTCTGGCTCCAGTGTGTCTGGCAGGGCAGAAAGCGAGGGAGGTGCCCGAAACTCCCTGTCCTTAGTCTCCTTGGTAACCTGAAAGCACCCAGTCATGATTGGCTGGCTGTCCTTGCAGGAAAGCTACGCTGCTGTGCGAGTGACATCTAGGCTGTGCCTGAATGGAAGAAACCTGCATAAAAGGCCAGGCTTCTTGAAAAGAGGACAGAGTAGACCACTGGAAGAAACATCCGACAAAGGAATCGTGAAGAGGTGCTTGCTGCATCCTCCTGGACCGTTGAACTGCCTGGAGAAGCCCTGTGGATGTGCTGAAAATCTTTTACAGAATCTACTACAGAAGCTCCGGAGAGGACTACTACTTCCTGTCGGGACCAACTAACCCCAAGACGAACTTTGCTGGAAGACCTTTCCCAACTGGCTGTACTGCTTTGCTGCTACTGGAACCGAGTGCATGAGTCAAGAAATCCGTAGACTAGTGCAATGTCTTTAAGCCGGACCAAAGCTCCAGGAAGATCCTGAGGACCCTCCCCAAGCAGGACAACCCAAGCTTGAGTCACCTCACCAGACTGCTCGACTCAAGGAGTGAAGGAAGCCCATCCAGTGTCCAAGATGTGCGGTGGTGCTATTTGCCAGTAGCTGAAACCAGGAAGTGCTGCTGAACTGAAAAGAGCCTGTAGCTGGCGCTGACCTTCGAACTGCAATACAGGAGTCCTCCAGACATCCCCCCTCTTGTCCCCATGACTGAGACCCAGGATCTGCAACTCTGCACCCAGGACAGAAGCCAGCTGGATCCTCTTCTAACCTAAGGTACTGTTCTGACTAAGGCGTACTTACCTCTTTGTAGCTTGCTTGTCTCAGTTGAGATTTGCAGTAGCTGCTTCTCTAGAGTTATTCTAGCTCTAACTTTTCACAAGTGGAACAGCTTGTGGCCCAACAGTGATTTTCTACAACAAACTCCCTAACTTTATGCAAGACTTTCCGCTATCTAAGAAGTGCCTCATCTCCATAGACTTTACTCCAAATAGACTATGGCTGTCCTGGCTCCCCGCAGACTCTTCTAACCCATTGAGTTTGATTCTAACTGTCCCTCATAGGGGATGCATTGGTTTTTAACTAATATTGCTGGAAAAGGTTTTATCTAGACTTCATTGGGAGATTTAAGTGCTCACATGCTCTGAGAACCTGCTACGGAGGATTCTAAAACATGTGCGATTTCCCTTCTATTTTAAAGACCCCTGGCTCTTTTGCTGGACTTCAGGACTTTTAGTTTCTAACCTGGAGAGAGTGAGCCCTTTTTCTCACCCTCTCGTAATTTCTAGACCCAGCACACACTGCCTTACCATAGGATGCTGGAGGGGCTACTTAGTATCTCCTTTGTCTAGTTTCTCATGTAACATTTTTATGTTCCCCTTTCTACAATTAATGGCTGGTGGCAGTACTTTTTACTGCGATTGTGTTTACCGCGGGCTGCGTTCGCAGCTGCAGTAACGCAACCATGGGTGCCCATTTCGGCAAAATGGCCCTTGTTGTCTTTTTTTTCGCCATTTCCTGTTAGAAACTGAGCGCCAGTACGATCCTCCAGACTCCCTGAAGCAGGACTGACCAGACCTGAGCCACCTCGAAGCGCTGGACCCCAGATGTGAGGAAAGTCTAATGGTATCTGAGAACTGCGTTGTTGCTATTTGCTGTCAGACGTGAGGAGCTGAAACACCAAAGAACCGCTGAATTGGAGTTTGCCCACTGCTGCCGCTGACCTTCCCAAAGCAGCACAGGTGTCCCCAGACGTTCTCCCTCTTGTCCACACGACTGAGGCTCAGGAACAGCAGGATCTGCAGAGCTGTACAGAAACAGAAGGCAGCTGGAACCATTTCTTTTAACCAGAGGGTCTGTAAAGTCTAAGGGAACGTACCTCTTTTTGTCTAGCCTTGCTTGCTCTCAGTTGAGTTGTCTTGGTTACTTTGCAGAGTTGCTATAGCTTTGGCCCTTCAAGTGTTCTATTTTCTACAAATATTTCTAAAAACATTGTGCAAGACATTTTACCTGCCTGCAAAGAGTATCTTCAGCCACCCTAGACATTGTGCAATTAATATTGGCTGTTCTTGCTCCCTCAATGACTCTTCTTACATTCGACTCTGTGCTTTATCTTTTCCCCAGGAATGGGTTAAACTTATTTGACATTGGAAGGTTTCAAAAAGTACTTACAGGTTTATAAATTATTTGTTAACCTTTGTTTTTTTTTCCCCTATATATCTTTTACACCAACTCAGTATTGCTCTAAATGTACCAGTGATAAATCAATGTCCACAGTGTCCTAGCTATTTGAGTCACCTGAGGGTGTAGGAAGTGTCTGAGCCGTCCCCAAAGGGTATCATCTGATTTAGAGTAACAGTGTGTTTTGAAGTGTATTATAAGTGTTTTATATTGCTCCCTTCCGAAGCAGGCTTATACAACTGACTGTAATAAATTAATAATTGTTTTATCAAGCAACCTTGAGTGCAAGTGTTTATTTGAATAACTGTACTGTGAAGCTGTGTTACAACATTAGTACTCATATTGACCCGTCTTGTTAAAAACGCGGTAGAAAGATATCCGCTGCCACCAGCTTGTAGGCACATTGTAAAAGTAAAAAAGCCGCTATCGGAAAAGCTACGGCTACAAATTATCCTAACCACACTTCACTTTAGGGTAATGGGTGCAATTATAACCATACAAGAAATCCACTGAAAAGAATGAGAAAAAGACAAGGGTAGTAAAGGTGAAGCCTTTACTGACCTCACAAATGTCAGGACAGGAGTCTAAACAAAGTAAAAATAAAGGGTGTTCCATAGATTATAGGAAGAAAGCAGCGAAAAGAAAATCTTTCCTAATACAGCTTAAAACGGAATGTGCTATTAAGAGAAAAAAAAAGAAATGTCAAAGATTTTAGGAAGAGCAGTCTTTCTAAATGTAACTTGTCATGCACACGAGTGCGCGCAGGGGCTAAAAGGCACGGTCGGCCTGAAAGCTGTGGGTGTATTAAGTAAGTGTGTGTAGAGGGCTTATTCTTGTAGTGTGGATGGCAGCGGGCTAGAAAGAAGGTAAGTGTGTGTGTGTGTGTGTGGAGTGGTGGTTTTTGCGTGCAGGTTGGAGTTTTTTTTGGTTTGTTGTGGCTGGGGGTAAAGTGCAGTTCAGGGGATAAAACCTCCTGATTTTCAGGGTGAGGGCTGGGTATGGATTTTTGGGCGGGGGTGAAAAACCATATTGGCAAATATTAAAGGCCACACCAAATGGCTAAAAATGCTTTTTTTTGTATGCAGCCATTCATATTAAAGTATCACATACAACCCGAAATGTACATGGACACATGGCGGAAAGGGAACTTCAGACTAATATTATTGTAGTCACTATGCTGAGTACATTTTTCTTTCTGACTTTGAAGTATTGCTTGGAAATCAATATGTGATGATGCGGGAAAGTTTAATAAGTTTTCAATGTAACATGCACATATGGTGTACATCAGTAAAATGGTGTGATAGGCAAAAATAAAGGAATTAAAAATTGCATGCAGCCAAATAAGAAAGGCATCGGCCAAGCATTTTGAAAATGATTACTAAGGGCAGTGCAAATAGGCGTGAGGGTTATCCGCCTGGGTTTCTAAATAAATAGGTCATTACCCTAAATGTACAGCTTTTTCCAAATGATTACTTGCTTTTTATTCCCTGCTTTATCTGGACAATGCGAAGAGTGCATTCCCTAATCCATGCTTAAATGTATGTTGCATCAAACCTACTCCTCTTATCTTGATATCCACGCACCCCAAACTGCAGCGTGACATTGTATGCAGACTTCTGGCATGGTTTGTTGGCATTCTTTATGCTGGTCTGTCTTACTGTGGGGATGACACTGCTTCAAAAATTGAATATACTTATGTAGAATATCAATGATGTCTCCATTATGGAATGCTGCATTTAAACTTTCTCATGCAAATGTTTACACAGATTTATAAAATGGGTAAGATGTACATTATTTAAAGCTGGTATAGCAAAGAATTAACCATTTTGGCACGTTATGATATATTTTATTTCTATCACGCTCATTCACAAATGTTTCTGAGCGTGCGTTATTGTCTGCGCCTTATCTTGCTTTACACAATTGAATTTAGTATGCAGCAGCAATTGTGTTAAAATGTCTTCATAATTTAATGAGTAAGCCACCATAGGTTGAAGTGTTTAAAATATGTGGCAAAAAGATGAATGTTTAGGTGAAGCTATTTGAATCTGCTTTAATACTGCTATATGAAGGAATGCATGACACCCATTTACTTCTGAAAGTACTCAGTTTGCAAAAAGCCATACTAAGAAATACTTTGATTCATTGCACTCGGGCATCAAGACTTTGTGCTTCCGTTTGTGTAAATTTGTTTCTGAAGTCCTAAAAATACCATTACATGTTTTCTGGGAGCAATTTATTATTGCAAGTATATAGCTTGAAACTAAAAACAATAGAGTTTTAATTTGTGATTAACACAGATCTTTCACTTATTACATTATACCAATTATAGTAGCAACTTTTGCTTCTTTCCCATTTCCCTTACAAAATGTTGCATCCACAAACCTGAAGTCGTATGGCCTGTCTATAATTCAGATATTTTGTTCCTGCTTTGTATTTAACTAAAAATCTGTAAACTGTGCTGTCAATATTCTTTGTTTTGATTTTTTATAGGTACACTGTATCAGCACAGAGTTCACCATGAGGAAACATGGAGGAGAAAAGGGTGTGCCGTTCCGGATCCAGATTGACACATTTAAAGATGACGAGAATGGAGAGTACACAGAGCACCTTCACTCTGCTAGCTGTCAGGTCAAAGTCTTTAAGGTAGGTAGGTAATGTATAGGAGTGGTGGACTTCAGCGCCTTAGGTGTTTTTGCTAATCAAATTGGTATTTGATTAGATGTTTTTGTTCATCTTTCCAACTGTACTTTCTGCTTGCCCCAAATGTAAGAGCTGCACATTCTTCTATACAAAATGAGTGTAGCAAACTTCCATATGAACATTACCACTATATATTTGACCATGTGTGCTGTTGGGAAAGATCATTTTTGCTGCTTTCCCCCCATATACTTCAATCAGATACCATTTCTTTTTGCTATTGTTGACTGCTCTCCTGACTATTTTTTGAGATTAGTAAAACTTTTTCCCTTGCGTTTTACTCTTATAGGGACACTGATCAGTCCCTAAGACTATCAGTACTGTGAGACTGTTTTCCTTCATGAATTTCTTGTATTTTTAAAGCTGCACACATCACCTTAAAATGGTTATGATTACAATGTGTCCAGGATGGGCTGGTGGCACCAAATACTTTGCTACTATGTTTGAAACTTTATTTGTGGACTTTTGCATTTTACTACGCCATAAGGGAGTGAAGTGGGAGTTTGCCGGAGTTCGCTGAGGGAAGCCAGTGGAAGAATGGGGAGGCGATTAAGTCCCCCCGGTACGAGAACTCTACGTCAGTTAAGGCGCCGGGAGAGTGTGCTCAATACGAACGATGCAGGGAGCTTGGACTTAAGGGGGGAGACGGGTATTTCGGTAAATGTTGACTGTTCAGTAAATACAAAGGTGGGGGGGTGAATTTAAACGACCTCTTGCTGGCAACTGAAGGTGGGGGTGGGGGGGGGAGTACTACCTGGAATCGAATGGATCTGACAAACTGATGAGATGGTAGAGGCTCAGGAGCCCAGTATTGGTGGTGCAGAGAAGAGGAATCAAAGTACTGGCCAGTCCTCCAAAGGAACGGGTGAAGGGGACAAATTATGGGAGGTTCTGCAAGTGCCAAATTTGAATTTTAGCGGCCTGCTGAGTATGAAACTGAATAAGGAAAAACAATATGGATGAGCACAGCAAGTTTGATAAGAGGAAGATATGATACAGAGGAAATTAGAAATGGGGAAATCCATGGAGGGTGAGCAATCCTACATGAACCAAGTTGGGGGGGGGGGTGCTTGTGAAGAGCCTGCTTCTCTAGAAAAGGTTTTGAATGCAGGTCTAGCGTTCCACCTGGTAATGGAACTGTCGGCCTTGACTATCAAAATTGGGCGACAAAGTCTGTCCTGCGTCATTGAGCATGTGCACATTTTGGATCAAACACTGAAACAAGCATACTTGCTGGCAGAACTAGAAACTGCTGAGCGGACATATGTAAATCCCCAAAGGGAGGCTTTTAAGGGCCCTGTGGAGCTTAAATCAGCCTACCAACAAATGGAACACAGGGCAGAGATTGATGGGTCCCGGTTTGAGGAGAATACAGAGCAGGCCCTCATGAGTCCGGGTGAAGAGAGGGAATTAAATCGGAGTCCTTTGGGGGGTGGGGGGGCTTGATGATGATCTAGTATTTGAGAAAGCAACCATCGCCTCCACCCCCACCTCTGGTTCTTCTCATCAGCATTCAGACCATGTGGGAAAGGATTGGTGGAATAGAGACGCCCCCCCCCTGAGAATGGAGAATTGGGCACACCTCCAGCAGCTTATGATGGCCTCATTGACAACATCCTTGTTGCCTTTCACAAAGCAATATGAGGCGGTAAATACTAGCCTCCAGGATCAATCCTCCCTTATGGTGGGAGTCTCAAACAAGTTGATAAGCGTTGGCGAACAAGATGAAAGCTAGGATGGATAGAGGCCGAAGTCTCAGCAAATTGGCAAAATCGCTTGTGCGACCTCGCCAGGAGAGAAACCACCGATAAAACCTCAATGATGGAGGTGCTGCTATTAGATTGTGAATGAATGAGGTCACATGTGAAAACCATGCAAAGACCCGGAAACAAAGAAGGGCATATAACCATGGAGGACAACTCGCCCATTATGAATAAACAAGGCACTCAAATGATTCCGAAGGATGGGAACATCTTGTCAGTTTTGAAACCTCCTAAAGTGGCCAAAGTGAGTACTATCCCGGTGAGTACCTTTAAGAAAAGTCGGCAAAGTGTAAACAAAATCTAAGAACATGATACTGACAACCAAGAGGAAATCAAATGGATCAAAAGCTTTCCTTAGAAACCTACGCGCTCTTCCTCTAAAAGATAATAGGCTAGAAGCTAAAAGAGCAAAGAAGGAATTGTCCCTTCACGAAGAAAAATTGGTTGTCGAGTCGACTAAGCCATTAGAACATGAAATTGAGGAGGAATTATTGGAGATATCTGAGGTCAACCTGAGTGACCTTTCTAGAAGAAATGGAGGGAGTGGAAGAAGATAAGCGGTGGAAAGAGGTCCGTAAATTAGAGTGGGTGAAAATTGAGAGCCAGATGGAGGTAATAGCAAAGTCTCCTCACAAGTCGATTCAAAAACCTAGTGACAATCTTAAACCCCAGCCAACGCACCAGGAGCAGAGGGCTTTTAGAACATTAGACGAGAAAAGAAAGATGGCCTCACTCAAAGAACCTATGAAAGCTCGGGCTGTTGCAGAAGCAAGAAGTCCCAAGAAAAAAGGAGAAAAAGGGGAGCAATCCTGCGAAATTGGTAAAAGATGATCGCAAGGGAAGTGTCAAGGATAACCAGCGATCAAGCCCTAAAATATATCTGGAGAGAATTATTATGGGACCCAGTATGCCAGTGCTTAATAGAAGAAACTCCCTAAGATTGCTGAATCGTTTGCTCCCGGCGCACCAGATGTCTTAGAGAGATATTGGCATTGTGGAATTTGTCCTGGAGAAAAGAACAGATTGGGTCATATTACATATGACCTCTCAAGCCAAGAAAGATTTAATCTTATCCATCAAGGAGACCTTTCTCCCATTGGGCTATGAAATAAGTGACTACCAGGAATGGACTAGAGGTAATTGGAGAGAAGCAACGATTCCAAAGGAAATATTAAAGAAGAGTTCCCCGGAATTGTCCAAAAAAAGGGAAACATTGTACTCAAGAAGAATGCAAATATTCCCGATGGAGGAGGTGCCTCATTTGCAAAAGAGGATCCCAGACCTTTGAAATTTGCCATAGCTAATAAAAAAACAAGTAATGTGATGAAAAGAGGGGAGGAGGAAGCAGCAACTGCTGAGGTTGAGTTTTTTGGGCCTGACTTGCGGGGGCTTTGAGTAGTGCTCAGGGAAAATAGATCCCATCGAAGGGTTGCTGGGGAGCGGTTAAGGATAGCCTCTTGGAACACGAGAGGGTTTAGGATGCTCTTCTCTGAAAAGATTTCTGATTTAGATAGGTTTGATGCGTTGTGTTTCCAAGAGACTTGGTTGAGGGGCTCTACCCCTTTGTGATGGATATGTTGCACATTTAAACCCAGCTCCAAAGGGATTAACAGGCAGCCATTTGCCGGTCTCCTAACCCTTATTAAAATGGATTCTGGCTGGAATGCTGTGAATTTAGTGTCCCAATCTCTACATCCAGATACTGTCCCTGTAACAAATGAATAATGACAACCGAACACCACTGCTTCGAATTAACATCTACTGGTGAGTAAATATGAATAAAGAAACCTAGCTGATTACGTCGTCTATTGCCCTTGCTATGGTCTCAATGTGGGAAAGGGATGACACAAGGATTGTTATCTGTGGGGATTTCATTATTAAACTACTCAGTAAGAGTGGTCACCCCTTGAAAGAGAATGAATGGAATGCAAGAGAACGGGAATGTATGAGTAATATGGGACCAAGGGACATGTGCTTCCCAATGGCCAAACACGGGGTGATGTTCCTGGGAGGTGTACATGGAAATGTTGTGAGCAGAAATCATGTATTGGCTACTGTTTTGTGGGAATTGTACTTTTTTTTACTGACTATAAAGGTTCGCAAGAACCAAAAGTTCTAAAAATGCTACCACCAAAGGTTTGAACACCAAAAGTTTGATCCTTTGGTGGTAGCATTGTTAAAAAAAAAAAAAGAAACTGGGGCAGCGGTACAGCACAGTATAGTGAGCAGGGGTTGCGGGGGGAACCCCTGCAGCCTTCTGTTAAAAAAAACAAAAAAGCCCAGAAAAGGACCCTGTGGCGCTGGTTCCTGATCACGGAAGTGAAAGGGAACTGATGCCGCAGGTACCCAGCATGAAGAAGGTAAGTGGGGTTTGTGTATGTTGGGGGTGTGGGTGGGGGGGGTGTCGTGGGTGGGGGTATGTATGTGTGTTTGCATGAGAAAGGTGCAAACCTTTGGTGGCTTGCACCTTTCTCATGCAAACTTTCCGGCCGTGGCAAAATCAGCCGCGGTCGGATCACGTAGATCCATTTTGTCGGCAAACGTAAGTGAAAAGGTGGAGAGTTTTAGTATAATGCCACAGGAGTTTAGCGATCATGACCTGTTGGCAATCTCCGTTATAGGAGGGGAGGGTATAAAGGTGGTGGAACTAGAATGGGGAGGTAATCGCCTAAGATTAAAACAGCGTGATGTGGCTCAGATCACAGGCCGATACATGGCTTCTGCAATTAGCAGACCCCATGGGAGTGGAGTACTTGGGTATTCCACAAGAATATGTACAACATGGAGGACAGAAAAATAAGGGACAAAGGGCCAAGAAGCATGCGCATGATACAGCTTGGTTAAGAGGAGAAAAATTATGCGGATGTCCATTAGGCAAATTGGTAAGAATGAGGACAACTTTAACTAGCCGGATTCTCTCTTTTTTAAACAGTAATATAGGAATTGGCGGATTGCCTCAATCGTGAGAGCCCAGACCGATGCAGAACATATGTTGAGAGTGGTTTGTGAAATAAACTCTAATATTTGGGAGTTAGTTTCTAATGTTACCAACATGGTTTTGGAAAGTGTTTGGGTCTCCCGCTATACAGCCTCATTTGCGGACTCTGGGTGGTGAATAAATAACGGTGGAGGGACACCGCTCCGAACCTGGAAGTTCTCCTTTGATGAACTGGATGCCGAGATAATTGAAGTTCATCTCAAATGGCAGGACCAGATGGTCTTTCGAACCAGGAATTAAAAAAAAAAAAAAAAGGCCAATGGAGCAAACTTTTGGTGAACATGTTTGCACAGATCATGGGCAATAAAAGGATTCCCTCCTCTTGGAGAATGGCCAACATTGTGCCCATTTTTAAAAAAGGTGATGGGGCAGTAATTTTCCGGCTCTGCCCTATCGCGCTCCTAGACTCCATAGGAAAACATTTTGCATGCGTTTGTTGCGAGATCTAAGAATATGGACTGAGCGTAGTGGGATACTCGACCCGAGACAAACCGGATTTGTCAAGGGCGTGGGTACAACTCTTGACCTCTTTATTATAAACATCTTTAAAGAGGGCTTTGGAAGCAGGAACTTGCCTATATTTAGCATTCATGGATCTCGAACAGGTGTTCGATGGAGTGATTAGGGGAAAGCAATGGGCCAAGCTGGAGCATGGAAGAGGTCATCTGGTAGAGGTCATGGAGGCTCTTTATACTGATACCTCGGTCAGGAATAGACTTTCAGAAAAAGGCCACCTATCACAAAAGATTTCAATATATCAGGGACTTAAACAAGGATGTGCTCTTGCCCCCCTTATGTTCTGTCTCTACATTGCTGACCTGGTAGATTCGCAAAGGGAGGTGGCTGCCTTCCCAGTCAAAATAAATTGCATCGAAAGGCCTTGGATACTATTTGCAGATCTTGTTTTCTTGGATTTAACACCTATTGGCCTCCGGCAGAGAATTGACGCCTTTGACTCCTATTGAGTGAGAACGGCATGAAGATCGATGTTGGAAAAGTCAAAGTATTGACTATGAAATCTGTCTACAAGAAGAAACTGGGTGGATTCACATGGCGAGTAGGAACAAAACCGCTCGAAATTGTGGAATCCATGGTCTACTTGGGGATTGTGATCAATAGGAGCCGTAATGACAAGGGTCAGTATATGTATGAGATCTAGATTAATTTCTTTAACCAAGGAAGAGCCTTCCTTTGAAGGTTTGGGAAATTCACGATGATCCCCATCCTTTCCTTCTACAAGCAGACAATAGCCCAAATTTTAACATATAGAGCGGAGGCCATTCTGGACTTATCATGCAAGGTGTGGGAGAAGTTGGAAGGCTATTTCTGGCGATCAGTGTTGAGACTCCCTAATGCGGTGCCAATAGGCACAATTAGGCAAGAGTTGAAATTACAATCTTTGGAATCCTTGGTAGTATGGAGGTCTGTTGCCTTGTTTAGGAAATGTGTGCATGAAACGGCTGTAGCCCCATTTGCGATTTTTGACCCAGTCACAGAAGGGCAGGACAAACCTTTGATTCAGTGGAGGCTGAAAGTGAAAGAGATCTAGGGGCACAACAGTATAACGAGCAGCATTCTAGTTGTAAATCCATCCAAAGTTAAGAGGAAATTACAAGACTTGGATTGGATTAATACTGTGGATCAATGTGCCTGGGATAGATCAAGGCATATGATCACTGTAGAAGGGGAAAGTCCTACATTTACTCCCAATGTATCTACAGAAATTCCTGTTGCAGCACTATCGTGACTTGCTCCTGCAATGCCGGCTAAATATTCTGGGCACAGGAGAGGTTCAATGGGCCAGAAAAATGCCTGGTATTAAAAACTCCCAATGTAGTATCTGTAAGGGTTATGGCACTGTGGAGACGTTGTACCATTGGGTAACCACTTGTGATTCTCTAAGTGAAGTCAGAAATGATTTTCTGGTTGACCATGGAGTGTTTGAAAGTACTCAATGCGTGTGAATGGGTGCTTTTAGGAGAAATAAAACAGTTTAGTGAGTGCAGTGTTATAGATGATTGAATTTGTTAAAGATGTAAAATGAATTGAAATAAATGGAATAGTGATATCCTTTGTTATGCTGTGTAGGAAGATGTGACTTGAGTCAACTGTGTTAGGATTTTAATAGCAGTATTCAAGTTTTATTTTGCTGTTGCTACTGTGTGGCCTTTAAACCAATAAAACATTTTAATAATAAAAAAAACAATGCCATAAGGAGTTTATGTACTGTAAATGGCTATATCAAGAGAAAAACAAAGGGGTAGACCTGCACTATAATTCCTGATCCTTCAGGTATTATGCAGCAAAAAAACCATAGGTTGGATCAGTGAAACGGGTTAACTCTGGCAAAATTTAGAACATATCACCTTTTATTTACGTTGTTCAATTACAAAAATATATGATTAATTACATAAAAACTCTTGAATATTCAACAATTCATCATCTCATTCATACCTTCAAACAATCCCCATTCTAACACATCTACCCGAAAAGCACATCAAGTAATGCCCAATGCTTAATTTTTAGCAGAGCATCTGTTATTGCTGTTTGTTAGTATTTTTCAGCAATGACCCAGTCCATAGTATCAAGTGTCATTGTATAGCTGGTATGATGTTTGACCAGATATCGTATTTCTAGAGAAAAGCGTCGACACGTGTTTCGGTCAAAGACCTTCTTCAGGACGTTGGGCAAGAGGACACTTCTCCGCCCTATTGTATGCTTGTATGGGCCAAAATCTAAAAACAATAAGAAAAACCAGAATGTCAACCCTATTTCTTTTAAAAAGGTGACGCATTAGTGTCACATTAGTGTCAAAATTAAATCGAGACACTCGCCTTACTCACCCCCAAGAAGCAAATCCTAGGATCATGAGAGAGGACCAAAGGGATTAATCCTCCACTGGCCTCGGTATTTATATCGAGCCTGTGGAATCAACACATACCAAAAAACACTTAATATTTATTCCATAAATCAAGAAAAACTTGTAACTATACGTATATCAGGCTAAAAGTGATGTAAACTTACAAATATCTGATGGCACAAGGAGCAACTCATGCAGAAACTGCACGGATATGTAGGCCGGACGTGCACTGATGTTTTACAAGCAGTAAATCCTCACTGGACCCATCAACCACTGTAACATAAATATATACGGGTAAGCTCCCCGTAAATCTCGAGGTGTCGCTTTGTTTTCTAATATAAAATCACCATGATGCTAGACTCATCTAGTTATCAACATTATACTCGGAGTGCCGTCACTGTAAATATTTTTGCCTACTAGTACTCTATACCCCACTCATACAGACAACATAGATTACCTATTGTTTCTACAAAGTGTGCCCTCTCCGTACTGCCATCATCTAATCGTGCCTGTTATTACACGTATTCCTTACCTAGGTCCAATCAATCTGCAACCCCAAGCGGGAGAATCACAACTACGGTCGGCGTTCGGTTAACACGTAACTGCCGACTCAATCAAAAGCAGTGATGGACATAGAAAGGGGACAAACTAATATCCTCATGTGTAGACACAAAAAAGGGACTATATCCGGGCAAACCACTAATGGCCCGTTCAGAGATATGAACAAGCACAAAGGAGTGGATGTTACGCCACCAAATTGCGTATCCAGAATGTGGACAATACATAAATAATGATACGGGTGCGCACATCCACCAATTTCAAAAAAAGAAACGCTCCGTGACTCTGTCTCAAATCCCATGCCTGGCCAAACAACAATGGTCGATCACATCCGGGCGGGCTCTAAAGTATTAAAACCGTAAGGAATACACGTACATAATGTTTAAGATATATTAACCCTTGTCCTACTGCAGCTTGATGTTAGGAACTGGGTGCTATGTTGAAGTACCTGCAATTCATAGTTCATACATAACCAACTGACTAAAAAGGCTAAATAAGAACTAAAAAAATAATAATAAAAAGGCTAAATAAAAAGGCTAAATAAAAAAGCTAAATAAAAAAAAAAAGGCTAAATAAAAAAGCTAAATAAAAAAAAAAAAGGCTAAATAAAAAAGAACATACCCTGGAGCCACACAATCATAGCCTCTATTCTTTTCTTCAGATGTACGTCAACATGCAGAAGTCTAATAGGTTTTTTCTATATCTTCAAAACACATTATTCAAAATACTTTATTGAAAATCAGCTGTACAGCGTGTATTCCTTACGGTTTTAATACTTTAGAGCCCGCCCGGATGTGATCGACCATTGTTGTTTGGCCAGGCATGGGATTTGAGACATAGAGTCACGGAGCGTTTCTTTTTTTGAAATTGGTGGATGTGCGCACCCGTATCATTATTTATGTATTGTCCACATTCTGGATACGCAATTTGGTGGCGTAACATCCACTCCTTTGTGCTTGTTCATATCTCTGAACGGGCCATTAGTGGTTTGCCCGGATATAGTCCCTTTTTTGTGTCTACACATGAGGATATTAGTTTGTCCCCTTTCTATGTCCATCACTGCTTTTGATTGAGTCGGCAGTTACGTGTTAACCGAACGCCGACCGTAGTTGTGATTCTCCCGCTTGGGGTTGCAGATTGATTGGACCTAGGTAAGGAATACGTGTAATAACAGGCACGATTAGATGATGGCAGTACGGAGAGGGCACACTTTGTAGAAACAATAGGTAATCTATGTTGTCTGTATGAGTGGGGTATAGAGTACTAGTAGGCAAAAATATTTACAGTGACGGCACTCCGAGTATAATGTTGATAACTAGATGAGTCTAGCATCATGGTGATTTTATATTAGAAAACAAAGCGACACCTCGAGATTTACGGGGAGCTTACCCGTATATATTTGTTACAGTGGTTGATGGGTCCAGTGAGGATTTACTGCTTGTAAAACATCAGTGCACGTCCGGCCTACATATCCGTGCAGTTTCTGCATGAGTTGCTCCTTGTGCCATCAGATATTTGTAAGTTTACATCACTTTTAGCCTGATATACGTATAGTTACAAGTTTTTCTTGATTTATGGAATAAATATTAAGTGTTTTTTGGTATGTGTTGATTCCACAGGCTCGATATAAATACCGAGGCCAGTGGAGGATTAATCCCTTTGGTCCTCTCTCATGATCCTAGGATTTGCTTCTTGGGGGTGAGTAAGGCGAGTGTCTCGATTTAATTTTGACACTAATGTGACACTAATGCGTCACCTTTTTAAAAGAAATAGGGTTGACATTCTGGTTTTTCTTATTGTTTTTAGATTTTGGCCCATACAAGCATACAATAGGGCGGAGAAGTGTCCTCTTGCCCAACGTCCTGAAGAAGGTCTTTGACCGAAACACGTGTCGACGCTTTTCTCTAGAAATACGATATCTGGTCAAACATCATACCAGCTATACAATGACACTTGATACTATGGACTGGGTCATTGCTGAAAAATACTAACAAACAGCAATAACAGATGCTCTGCTAAAAATTAAGCATTGGGCATTACTTGATGTGCTTTTCGGGTAGATGTGTTAGAATGGGGATTGTTTGAAGGTATGAATGAGATGATGAATTGTTGAATATTCAAGAGTTTTTATGTAATTAATCATATATTTTTGTAATTGAACAACGTAAATAAAAGGTGATATGTTCTAAATTTTGCCAGAGTTAACCCGTTTCACTGATCCAACCTATGGTTTTTTTGCTGTAAATGGCTATGCCACAATATTCCTGTCCTTCAGCCATTTTGTAGTTGGGCATTCTTGCATCTGGAATTCCCATACAAGGAAAGCACTGCTGCCGGGAAAGCAAAGGATTTGCCTGGGAATGTGGTGGTCTGAAGGCGATGCAGTATGACTGGATGATGGGATTAGAAATGTCTTGTCCCAGTCCACATCGAAGTCAGTGTCTTGCTGGGCAGAATGTTTAACCAGTGAACAGCCCCAGCTAGCTTGTATGGCGGAGATCCATACCATTGGTGCGCTTGTTCTTGCTTCCAGGCTGGATTTTTTTTATAAGCGGAAGCCTACCTATTCAGATTTCAGGCAAGACCCCTACAAAGAGGTGCAGCCCTCCGACTGTTGAGGTGATGAGTGAAACCCATCTCTGACTCCAGGGTGTCTGGCGGGGGCAGGAAGCGATGGAGGTGCCAGAAACTCCCTGTGCTTAGTCTCCTAGGAGACCCACATGCACTCTGTGGTGATTGGCCGGCTGACTGTCCGGCAAGGACCGCCACCGTGCTGGATGACTTCCAGCTAGGCTGGAAGGAATGGGAGCAAGCTGCATAAAAGGCTAGGCTTTTTGGCTTGGGAGGCCGAGTCGACCACTGGACGAAGGAATCCGAACAAGTACTAAAGAGGATGCCTGCTGCAACTCCTGGACGCTTGGTTTGCGTGGTGAAGCCCTGCTGAGACTCCAAATTCTTTTCGACAGAGAAGCACCTGCAAGGACGACTTCTCCCTTTGAGTTGGTGGGACTAAGCAACTCCAAAGTAAGCCACCTGGACATTCTCTCGGAGCTGGTTGAATTTCCACAGAGTTGCTGCTGGAAACAGACTAGCCAGGGAGGGGAACACCAGTTCGTGTGTGTTGCTTTTAAGCTGGCCAAGAGCACCAGGAAGATCCTCTGGACTCCCAGGAAGCAGGACTGACTGAGCCTGAGCCCCAGAACCAAGGAAAGGCCATCTCGACAGCCAGGAACGCGATTTGCGTTAGTCGCGAGGAGTTGAAACACTGAAATGCCACTTGTTTGGAGATTGCCGGTTGCGAGCAGTGACCGTCCCATTGCAGTGTAGGAGTCCCCAGAAGTACTCCCTCTTGTCCTCATGACTGAGGCCCAGGAACATTGAGATCTGCAGAGTTGCTCAGGCGCAGAAGTCATCTGCTGCATTTTTCTTCTATCTAAAGGTACTGTAAAGTCTGAGATAACGTATTTATTTATTTTAACATTTATATGGTGCACATAGCAAGTTAGCTTGTGGCCCTACTTTGATTCTTATTTCTTCAAAGACTTCTAAAACATTCTGCAAAGAATGTTCTTTCTTACCTGCAAAGAAGTGTTTCAGCCCATATAGACTTTTGCCCATTGACTTTGGCTTAGCAAGTTACACTGAGACTCTTATTGGAGGATCCAAACATATTTGCCTGATTGGGAATATTTGTGGTCTCTAATAACCTTTTCCTTTGACATCTCAAGAATATTTCAAATGCAACAGCAATGTATTAATGCCCACAGCACCCTAGCGATTGAGCTCACCTGAGGGTGTAGGTTGTGTCTGTGGGACATCCCAAAAGGGTACTTACTGATTTAGAAATATTAAGTGTGTGTATTTTGTGTGAAGTATATTTGATTGGTACAATTATATTGCCCCCTTCTGAAGAAGGCTTACTCTGACTGATAAATACATTCATAATTGTTTATTCAAGAAACCTTGTGTGTAAGAGTTCATTTGAGTACTTGTCACTGTGAATCTGTGTAACTCCCCTACAGCTCATATTGATCCCTCTTGAGATGAGCCTGACTGCTCAATCATGCTACCACCCTGTGTAGTACAGACTTATACCCAAGGTTGTGTTCTTATTGCCAGGAGGTCAGGGTTGTTGTAGTGCACCCAAAGAGTACTGCATACAATCTTGCCTAACAAACCAGGACAGCCGAAGTCAATTTGGAGCAAAGTCTGTGGAGCCGAGGCACTTCTTGGATAGCAGAAAGTCTTGCACAAAGTTAGTTGTAGAAAATCACTGTTGGACTACAAGCTGTTATACTTGTGAAAAATTAGAG
This sequence comes from Ambystoma mexicanum, assembly GCF_040938575.1. Taxonomy (NCBI): domain Eukaryota; kingdom Metazoa; phylum Chordata; class Amphibia; order Caudata; family Ambystomatidae; genus Ambystoma; species Ambystoma mexicanum. The sequence goes on along the minus strand of NC_090926.1, from coordinate 159,288,299 downwards.
CTAGAATAACTCTAGAAAAGCAGCTACTGCAAATCTCAACTGAGACAAGCAAGCTACAGACAGAGATAAGTACGCCTTAGTCAGAACAATACCTTAGGTTAGAAGAAGAGGATCCAGCTGGCTTCTGTCCTGTTTGCAGAGTTGCAGATTCTGTGTTCCTGGGCCTCAGTCGTGGGGACAAGAAGGTCGTCTGGATGACTGCAGTTCGAAGGTTGGCGGCAGCAGCTACGGGCTCTTTTCAGTTCAGCAGCACTTTGCGGTTTCAGCTACTGCTCTTGGACACTGGATGGGCTTCCTTCACTCCTTGAGTCGAGCACTCTGGTGAGGTGACTCAAGCTTGGGCTGTCCTGCTTCGGGATGGTCCTCAGGATCTTCCTGGAGCTTTAGTCCGGCTTAAAGACGTTGCACTCAACTATGGATTTCTCGACCCCTGGCACTTGGTTCCAGCAGCAGCAAAGCAGTACAGCCAGTTGGGAAAGGTCTTCCAGCAAAGTTTGTCTTGTGGTTAGTTGGTCCTACCAACCCAAGGGAAGAAGTTGTCCTCTCTGGAGCTTTTCTAGTCTATTTGGAAAAGGAGTTTGTGCACAGCAGCAGGGCTTCACCGAGCAGTGTAACAGTCCAGGACGATGCAGCAAGCTTTTCTTAACGATTCCTTCATCGGATGTTTCTTCCAGTGGCCGACTGTCTTCTGTTCAAGATGCCTCGCCTTACATGCAAGTTTCTTCCATTCAGGCACAGCCTTGCTGTCACTGTTAGGCAAGATTGTAAGGAGTAAATCTGTGGGAGACTACCCCAGCCTTTTCCTCTTGGCAATACGTAACCCAGCCTTTGGTATAGACCTGTACTACACAAGCTGGTAGAGTGGCTGAGCAGCCAGGCTTCTCAGGAGGGGTCAATGTAAGCTGTATGGTTGTAACATAGAGATTCACAGTGACAGGTAATGAAACACTCATACTCAATGTTTCTTGATGAAATAATTATTTATTTAAGTCAATTTTAAAATAAACCTTCTTCAGAAGGGAGCAATATGCAACACTTGAAATACACTTCATAATACGCTCCTTCAGTTCAATAAAGTAGATGCCCTTTTGGGATGGCACACAGATTTTCTTACACCCTGAGGTGACTTCAATAGTTAGGACACTGTGGACATTAATATATCACTTTTCACACTTGAATGGTAATACTGAAGTTGTGGCAAAAAGAAAAAGTTTAGGGAAGGAAACCAAGGTTAACAAGTTTCTCAAACAGGTAAGCACTTTTCAATCCCCCCAATGAAATGAAGGTTAGCCCTTTCCAAGTTATACAAGTAAGGTATGCATGACTTTTTGGAGGGCCAGATCAACACAAGTCGGAGGGTAAGAGGAGTCTTCAGGGAGCCAGGACAGCCAATGTCAAATGAGCAAAGTCTAGGTGAGCTGAGGCACTTCTTAAAGATTAGCATAAAAGGTCTTGCACAATGTTAGAGTTTTGTTGTAAAAAGAAATCACTGGTGGCCACACGCTGGGAGGCTTGTGAAGGGCAAAGCTGCAAGCAACTCTGTAAAGGGCAGCCAATGCAAGTCTCCAGTGTGAGCAAGCAAGCTACACACAAGAGGTAATTGCCCCTTAGTTCACAGTACCTTGAGTCTGACAAAAAGGTTCCAGAGGGCTGCTGTTACTGTTGTAGTCCTGCAGATCCTGCTGTTCCTGGGCCTCAGTCAAGGGGACAAGATGGAGGACGACTTGGGACTCCTGCACTATGGTTTGAAGGTTGGCGGCAGCAATGGGCACAGTTCAGATCAGCAGAACTTTGTGGTTTCAGCTACTCGCACATAGCACCAACGCGGTTCTTGGACATCTTGTGGACCTTCCTTGCTTCTGGTGTCCAGCACTCTGTTTTGGCCCAGGCTTGCTTCAAGGGAGTCCGGAGGATCTTCCTGTAGCTCAGGACTGGCTTAAAGGCGATGCACTCGATTCTGGTGTTCCTGTCCCCTGGCACTCTGTTCCTGTAAGCAGCAATGAAGTACAGCCAACAGAGTGAGGGGGGTGGGGTGGAGATCCCAGTCTATTTCTTCTTGGGGCTGATTGGTCCCACCAACCGAAGGGGAGAAGTTGTCCGAGCAGGGCTTCTCTAGCTGATTGGAAATTCAGGGATTCAGCAATGCAGCTGGGCTTCACCGGGCAAACCAACAGTCCAGGAGGTTACAGCAAGCTTCTACAGATTGGTTTTCAGCTCATTCGTCGAGTGGTCGACTCTACCTTCCTTGTAAAAGACCTTGCGCTTTTATACAAGTTTCTCCCATTCATTTTCAGCCTAGCTGTGACTCACACAGCAGTGTGGCTGTCCTCCAAGGACAGTATGCCAGCCGATCTCCTTTGGGTGCATTCCTGTAACCATAAGCACCGGGAGTTTCAGGAACCTCCCTTGCTCCCTGCCCTGCCAAACAAGGTGGAGCCAGAGGCAGGCTTCAGCAGTGAACCCCCCCAAAGACAAAACGAACAAAGGGACCAAACCCGGTTTGGCGTGCAGAGTAAATTACCTTTCCAACCGGAAATACCAAAAAAGACGACCAGGGTCATTTTTATAAAATTGGCACCCATGGGTGCAATACTGCAGCTGAGGATTCAGTCTGCGGTAAAAAACACACAATGGTAGGAAAAAGTAAACCACTGCAACTAGCCATTCATTGTAGAAAGGGTAACATAAAAATGTTACAGGAGAAGGTAGACAAAGGGGATACTACTTAACCCCTCCAGCACTCTCAAGATAGTGTGTCCTGGGTCTACAAAGAGAAAAAGTAAAGTCAATTTCACTTTACTACTCTAGGAAACAGTTTATTCAAGAGAAAGTATTTAAACCTTAGCAGAAATTCAAAGGAGTTATCTGTGACACTGCATTGAGGGTGCTGTGTGTCACAATGTAAAAAGATGCCTATGGAGTTTGTCAGACTCCAAAACCAAAAGAGAAACTTGGTTCAAATCAGAACAAAATACATGAGTGAGAAAAAGGCTCACTGTATTTAGGATAAAAATGAGGTCCAGCAAAAGAGCTGGGGGTCTCTAAGGTTCAAAGGAACTGGCACAGAAATGAGAATACTCCCTAAGAGAGACCAACCTATCGTGGGGACCATAAAACGCTGAAGTATGTCCAAACCCAATCAAGGTAGGAAGCAGAGCGGTAATACTTAGACTTCAGAGGGGTGTATGATATTTTATTTGTTCGTACACAAGTGTTTCAGAGCGTGACAAGGCAAGGGAGGGGAAACGGGGGAGAAACAAAAACCACGCTCTTACTAGGCCCAGTGACATTGAGAACGTGCAAGTGCATGGGAATGGGGAAAAGTGCATGGAAGGGGGATATTGGAAAGTGCAGAGCAGAGGACCGATAAATTATAATAAAAACGCATAAAATAAACAGGGGTAGTGCAGCCAACACATGGCAAGTGCTGTACTTACCACAGCAGAACTGGGTAAGTCTGATGAGTGCATGAATGAAGAAAAAGGGGTAGTGGGGGACAGTATGGGTACAGATACAGTCCCCTGTGCAAGGGGTGGCTGGGAGAAAGGGTGGCAAGGTGAGCAGGTACCTGGGCCCAGGAGACAGAGGGTGGCCAGGTGCACAGTGCCAAGATAGAGCAGATCAGCAAGGGAGAGGGGGAGCAAAGGCAGATGCAAAGAGAAAGGTCTTGAGGAGGTTCCGGAACCGGAGATGGTTCTCCTCATTTTAGAGTAGCAGGGAGGATGTTCCACAGGGAGGACCCCGCCGAGGACCGCGATCTACCCCCAGCTTGTTTGACAATGGGGTAGGGGTACAATTAATCTACACTGAACAACAATAATTCCAGTTGGGTAAGTACAACAATATTAAATAATTAAATCATTTATTAGCCCTTTAACTTTCACACTAATGAAACCTCTAGGCAAGTATTGTCACACTTCTCCAGCATGGGTCTGGCATGGATTCACATGCTCATGAATATACCCCGTCGTCAGGCCGGGAATCCTCGGTAAAGAAAAAATCAGTTTCGTTTCTGAACTCTTTCTCCTAATAACCATCACTGGTCTCTGGGTCATACTGCCCCCAGCCAATGACTGCCCTTTACCTAAGGCCCTCCTCTGGCAGCCATCTTCAGATTTTTACCGCACGTTCAAGTGTTGGGAGTCCTTGTGCTATAGCTCTCGAGCTTTTACTGCGTTTTGCGTTTTTTCAAAGCGTTAAACCTACTTTTTTCGGTCAATCGAGCCTCAAGCTCCACCGTTTCTACTTCCGATCAACGGGGACCCGTTTTGGAATTTTCTACGCCCCTCAAGGGCGAAGTTTTCGTCGAGTCCCGTTACTTGGAGGATTCCAGAACATTCTTTGAGGCCTACCCCGCATGGACATGGCCCAGAAAAAAGGGAGCAAGCTGTTCAGGAGCTGCCCTCGATGCGGGTTGAAGAATGTCTTCAAAGAGGACGGGCATGCTAGATACCTCTACTGCCGTCACAAAGACAAAACGCACATGGAGAAGGACTGCATTTTGCAAGAACATGTCGGAACGGACCATGAAGGATCAGCGGATTCGCCTCACCAACTGGCTGGAGGGGAAGAGGCCAGCAGCAGGTGAGAAGAATAGGTCCGAGCGGTCTTCTAAGACCTTTGAGGGCGCCCCGGCGATGGGGGCCCAACAAAATGCAAAGCACCGTGAGTCTGCGGGCACCGGGAGCGCAGAACGTTCGGGCTCCTCGGCTTTCACCGATGCCATCAACCACGAGCCAACGCTCTGGCTCAGGGGGGGGAAAAGGAAGTCGGACAACCTAGGTGAGCTTCGGGAGAAGCCCCGGTTGATCCAGTCGGAGAAAGCCATCGTCATCAAGGCTTTGATTCACCCGACTAAGGCCTCTATCGAGGGAGTCGTGGCGGCCCTGGCAAAGCCTGTGGAGGCGACCTCGGGGCCCAGAGTTTCCCTGCTACCGCGGGGGAATCCTCTTTTCAGCCCATCGATAAGACCCCCGTGAAAACCCCGGTGGAAAAAGAGGGGGGGCCATCACGGACACGGATACAGCCTCTGAAGAGGAGCTGGCTAAAGTCGTGAAGATCCTGGACAAGAGGTCCAAGGAAGTCTGGTCCCACGGGAGGGATCCCGATGAGGTGGACGAAGAAAGCGACGGTGATGCCGACGAGGTTCCCGTGGAGGCGGAGGATTCCACTCCGCAACCGTCGCGCCCGTTGCAGCCAGTGCCTTGGCCACAGGACAGCTCAGGAGCAATCGATGGCTATCCAGGCCTTGTGCACAGAGATAAGGACAAGGTTGCCCTTACCCCCAACGGATGACCCAGCGGAGCCTGGACCATCGGGAAGCCCTCCAAGCAAGCGGAGGAGAACTCATCCCCCACTGCCCTCAAGGCCTTCATCTCCTTCCCCGTATTCGAGGGATGACACGGGAACAGATATGGTTACGACGGGGACGGATGGCGACGACGACGGTGGTGACGACGGGATGGGCCTTCCATCACCACCCCCCCGGGCTTCCCTGCCCAATGAAATTGTCTTCTTCCACGCCATGATCGCCAGGGCATCCAAGCTCTTTTAGCTCTGCCCAGTGGAACAGAAGATTGAAGGTTTCCTCTATCACCGGCGTGAGGCCAAGAGGAAGATGGTGCTCTCGGTCCCGTTGCTTGACGACATATGGGAGGAAGGGCTGGAGCTCCTGAAGAACCCGTCGATGAGCTTTGCCAAGAGAGATTGGTACGAGAAGTAGTACCGGGTCCCGCATTCCGCCTCCATGTGTCTTAGGGCGCAGCCGAACCCGGATTCGGTCGTCTCGGCGGCGGCCAAGAAGAAAACGGCGGTAGTGACGGCTTCAACTTCGACCTCCCCACCGAACGGCGAAGGGAAGAAATTGGATGCCATGGGACGATGGGTCATCTTGCGATTGTGGCCAGCTACAACAGGGAGCTGTGGTTTAAGATCGCGCCTCTGCTGGACTTCCTCCCGGACGACAAGAGAGCTGAGGCCCTGGAGATAATGCAGGAAGGTGAGGTGGCCGTCGGACCACGCCATAACGGTGGCCACGGACATTGCTGACACTGGGCTTCCGCCAGATGGTCAACAGTGTTTGCCTTTGCTGGCGTGGTTGGCTCAAGGCAACAGATTTCTGCCAGGACGTGCAAACCAGAGTTTTGGACATGCCTTTCGACGGAAACAACCTGTTTGGCAAGACAGTGGACGAATGACTTCAGGCCATCAAGGCCGACACGGAAACAGCGCAGGCCTTGGGAGTTTTTCAACGACGGCAGCCGCCCTTTCGGAACTCCAGAGGCAAGCAAGGTGCCTCCAAAGGATTCGGCGGTGGCTCCTCGATGTACCGCCAGGCGGCTCGCTCCTTGTCGCAGGATGCCTACAGAGGACGTGTCAAGTCAGGAGGTTCTCGTCGTCGTCAAGGATGCCAAGGCGGCAAGGCCACTACCAAGCAGGACTAAACCGGCCGTAGCGTCAGGGCCCCACCTGAGCACCCTGGTTGGAGGCCGGCTGGCGAAGTTCGTCAGCGTGTGGAAGTCCATCTCCGACCGATGGGTGCTGGATACCCTGGCCCGCGGGCGCACTCGAGTTTCTAAAAAAGTGCCCCCGCATTCCTCCCGTGGCCAGGAAGGAAAACCACATCCCTCAACTGCTGCTGGAAGTAAGGGTGATGCTGAAGAAAAGGATCCATCGAGCTCGCCCCAAAGAGGCTCTGGGGCTCCGGAGTGTACTCCTGATACTTCCCCGTAAGGAAGAAGACTGGCAGCTGGCGACCCATCCCAGACCTTCGTCGCTTAAACAAGTACATCAAGTCCCAAAAGTTCCGGATGGTCCCTCTCCAGCACGTGCTGGGACAGCTGGAGGAGGGCGACTTTCTATCGTCGCCTGACTTGGAGGATGCTTACTTCCACATCCCCATTCTAAAAGGACATTGAAAGTTCCTCAGATTCGTAGTCCAAGGACGGCACTACCAGTTCAAGGCCCTCCCCTTCGGATTGAAGTGGGCGCCCAGGGTGTTCAAGTGCCTAGCACCAGTAGCAGTGTGGCTGCGCCTGCAGGGGATCCATGTCTACCCCTACCTGGACGATTTGCTCATCCGAGCAAGGACAAGAGAACTCGCTGTCGGACACATAGCGAAGACCGTCCAGCTGCTCACGGATCTGGGATTTTCCATCAATCAACTACGCAAAATCCCACTTGGTCACGTCACAAGTCGCACTGTTTCTGGGAGCCAAGCTCGACACAGTGGTGCGATTGGCCTCCCCGTCGGAGGAAAGGACGAAGGCCATCCTGAGCAAGGTGCAATGGCTGTCACCATGGACATGGCCAGGGTGAGGTCCATAAAGTCCCTTCTCGTCATGATGTCTTCGTGCATCTACCTCATGCGCCTGTGCAGGCTGCGGATGCGTCCACTGCAAGAGTTCCTCGACGCCCGTTGGATGCAAGCGGCGGGCAGCTTCGACAGGATCTCGCTCAACGAGACCTTCCATCAAGCGATCCGGTGGTGGGGTACCCGCTTGCATCTCGCAGTGGGGATGGCCTTCCAGACCCCCGCACACCAGGAGACGGTGACGACGGATGCCTCCCTGGAGGGATGGAGAGCGCACACTGGAGATCTCCATGCAAGAGGCCTTTGGCTCCCGGAGGAGAAGTCGCTACACATTAACGTCCTGGAGCTCCGAGCCGTGTTCTGGACCCTCAGGTCGTTCCTTCCGTCCCTCAAGGGCAAGGTGGTGGGGATCTTCACCGACAACACCACCGTGATGTTCTACATCCGGAAGCAGGGAGGCACCAGATCCCTAGCCCTATCCAAGGAGGCCCAGGATCTGTGGCATTGGGCCGTCGCCCAAGGGATGTTTCTGGTACCCTTCCACCTGGCAGGAATAAAGAACACCATCGCCGACTCACTCAGCAGGGAGCTATGCTCGTGCCACGAGTGGGAACTGCGGCAGGATCCAGTGGATCTGCTATTCCAACTATGGGGCAATCCCCAGATCGACTTATTCGCTACGGCAATGAACGCCAAGTGCTGGAGGTTCACCAGCAGGTTTCCCCAGCCGGGGACCATGGGCGATGCTTTCTCATTCCCCTGGGACGGCCTGTTCCTCTATGCGTTCCCGCCGTTGCTGCTGCGACTCATCAACTCGGGCGGTCCCGGTACAGGATGATCCGTGTTGCACCGGCGTGGCCGAGACAGATGTGGTTCCCAGACCTTCTGGACATGTCAGTGCCCCCCCCCCAGTCAAACTGCTGACGGACACGAATCTCCTCTTCAGCGAAGGAGGCGCCATCCTCCACAACACAGGGTCGCTGAACTTGCAGGCCTGGCTCCTGCAGCACTAGAGTTTGGAGAGTATGATATCCCGGGGGACTGCAAGGAGGTGCTTGCAAAGGCCAGGGTGTCCTCAGCTCTCAAGTGCTACAGACTCAAATGGAAGAGGTTCTCTCTCTGGTGCTGTGCACAGATTAACCCTCTGCGGATTACGGTCCCTCAAGTGCTGCCGTACTTGCTATTGCTGGCCAAGGCGGGGCTGGCCCATGCCTCCATCAATATCCATCTGGCGGCTATCTCCCGCTACACCAGAACTCCGGGGCGCTCATCCCTGTGGCCCCATCGCCTGGTGAAGGAGTTCATGAAGGGACTGTTCAGATCCTTCCCGCCAGTGAAGTCACCGGCCCCGGCGTGGGAACTCAACGCGGTGCTGACCAGGCTCATGGGGCTGCCATTCGAGCCTCTGCATTCGGCACCGTTGAAGTTCCTGTCGTGGAAGACAGCGTTTCTTGTGGCCATCACCTCCGTACAATGAGTGGGAGAGATCCAGGCCCTCTCTTGTAAGCCCCTATACCTGACTTTCCACGAGACGGGGGTGGTTCTGAGGACGCACCCCTCCATCATGCCCAAGGTGCAGTCGGACTTCCACCTCAACGAGCCCTCGGTGTTACCTGTTTTCTTCCCGTCGCCTTCATCGCCAGCCTTGAGGACTTTGCACTCGCTGGATGTAGCTAGAGCGCTGAAGTTCTAGGTGGACCGAACGAAGAGTTTTCGGAAGACATCGCAGCTGTTTGTGAACTTTGGACCTGTGAACCAAGGGAAGGCCCTCTCGAAGGCTTCCATTTCCAAATGGCTCTCCGGTTGCATCAAGCACTGTCACAGGTTGGCGACCAAGAGCCCATTCGACCAGAAGGATCGCTGCTACCACAGCGTTCCTATCTGGTGTGCCCCTGCTGGACATCTGCAGGGCTGCTACGTGGAGGTTGACGCACACCTTCATGAGATTCTACTGCATCGACCGGGATTCCAGCGAGGAGTCCAGAGTCGGCCAGGTAGTGCTGCGCAACCTGTTCGCCTGAAGGTGGGTGGTGAGGAGGTAAGAGATGCTTGATGTTGAGTGATGAAATGCTTAATGTTGAGCATTGCCACCTCCCGTGGTTGTGCATGTGTGTACTGCTATGTATTCTTGTATTCATGAGCATGTGAATCCATGCCAGACCAGGAACAAGTTACTTACCTGTAACTGTTGTTCTCCAGCATGGGTCTGGCATGGATTCACATGCAAACCCTCCCTCCTACCCCTCTGCGGCTCTTCACTTGGTCCTACTGCCACTTTTCGTGCTACCAAATCTGAAGATGGCTGCCAGAGGACGGGCTTAGGTAGAGGGCAGTCATTGGCTGGGGGCAGTATGACCCAGAGACCAGTGATTGGTTATTAGGAAAAAGACAGTTCAGAAACGAAACTGAAACTGATTTTTTTCTTTACCAAGGATTCCCAGCCTGACGGGGAATATTCATGAGCATGTGAATCCATGCCAGACCCATGCTGGAGAACAACAGTTACAGGTAAGTAACTTGTTCCTTCCCATAAAACAGGGATACATGTTCACCCTTAGGAGAAGATGGAAAGCATTTGATAAATGACCAGTTTAAAATGGGTAAAAAAGTGCTGTAGAAACACGCCACCATAAAACAAAAATCATACCAAGTCCAGCCCTAAAATGGTTTGGGCACTTGTGCCTTAATGTCACCAATTCCAAAGTTCTACTTTTCTGATAGGTTTACTATGTGATTGGACGCTGCCAGTAGTTGTGATTCAAAGTTCAAAAAAGTTAAAGTTCAGGTAAGTAACTCGCTCAATCCCACTCCATTAGGATAGGGCTAGGAAGGGATCCATGACCAGGTTACCACCAACAGAAGTGAGTTAATTTAACATACATGTTTTTCTTCCCTATCCTCATAGGATTACATGGGAGTGAAGTCCTGTCCCTATCTGTCTTGCCAATCAGTGGTAGTTAAGGCAGTCAATTTTCTGTCCCCTGGGTGGCATGTTATTTTTCCTGATCATGTATTTTTATTTTTTTTAACTAGGTTTTGGACCATTCTCCTCTTTACCAGATTTCTCACACAGTTGGGGGTAATGCTGGAGAGTAAATTGGGACACTGCTGGTAATTTCGTTTTTGGCATCCTAACTATTTCTATACCCAATGAGACTAAATCCAGTCCCCCTATGGGCGCATGGTGCGATTCCTTACCTGTGTTGGTCTGAATGTTTATCAAAATGGAAACCCCAAAAACATTACCTGGTTGGTCTGCATTTCGTCCTGCTGCTGCTGACAGGAGGCATCCCGAACTATTCCTGGAAGCTCTGCATACAAGAGGCATCTCCTTTTCCAGGCTTCTGCTTCTTTGGCCAGAGGGAACCTGTAAAGGTTTTCCCTTCTCCTGGCAGTGATGGCTAGGCACCTTGTCCTCTTAACTTCAAGCCATCCCTTGGGCCCTGCACTGCAGCTGCGGACATCCCTGGAGGGGTTGCTGAGAGAAGACACTGGGTCTGCTCCACTTGCGTTGCAGATCCCTGCCTCTTTCTCGTGCGTGAGATGCCCTTGGGAGCTGCCTGCCATCGGTCTGCTTTTCTTCCTGGAGGGATGATAGCCTGGAGCCCACTACCTGACTGGCTGCTGCTGATTGCTGGTCTCCTGCCATGGCAACATTCTGAGCTGCTGGGCAGACAAAGATCTCCTCCAGGCACGCTGTCTTTGTTGTGCTGATCTGAGCACGGCAGTTGCTGCCTGTGGAGTAGAAGCCCCCTTCCAGTCCAAAGACTAGGGGTATTGGAGATCTCCCAATCAGTGCCTTGCTGGTGCCATCCTTGCTGCTGCTCCTCGTGTGGGGGGGGTTCTCCTGACTGGTCTTGATCATTAATCTCGCCTGGACCTCTTTGGAAAGCTGTGAGAACTGCCTTTGTTCACAGACTGCGGATCTGCAAAACCATCACCTCCTTGGAACACTCCATCCGCTGCTGTGGCTCTACTGCTGTTTTTGTTGGTCCTCGATCCTTTGTTTTGGGTGGCTGGCGCTCTTGCACTTAGTGTGCACATCCGTTTACTTTAGGACCTCTTTGCGGTATACACTGCACAGAAACTGACGTGCCTGCTCCCCTTTGCTGGAGCTCTTTACAAGACTCCACTGCATCACAGGGACACAGCATCCTCCTCTGGACTCGTCCTTTGGAATCGCAAGCTCTGAAAATCTTAACCGGGAACACCAAATGTTAGCCTATGACCTATTGAATAATATTGGAACACTCTAACCCTAAACTTTATTGAAGGCACGGTTAGGTTTTTTTATTGGTGGTAACTTCATTAGTGATGACGTCCTAAACTGAAATAACCTGCCTGCCTTCTCCATCCTGGAGTGTGCTTAAGCATTTGTATTGTTTTTAAATTGTTTTTGGGGTCTTGTGGTCCCCTGAGTCTATTTTTTTGGCGTCTTCACTGCATTTTATTTCCAGGCATCTAGGTGCCCTAGGCCTTTGCTATACAAGGGAGACACTGGACCTACCTGGTGACTTACTGGGAATCAATGTTAAGATACATTACGTAGCTTTTACTACTGCAGGATCCGGTACTTGTAGGAAAACTGTGATTTACCGGTCAGTGAATGTATCATGCAACTGCTTTTTCTATCCTCTCCTCTTTCCTGGGTAATCTTATGTTAGGCACTTGTAACAGGAGAATTACACATTTGTTAAGGATGAATTGTGTAACACAACTGAATAATGTGTAACCCTTTCCTTTGCTCTCTTGTGGAGACTTGAAACAAAGTAACAAGCAAATCAATCCTGTCTCTTTTTAAAGTGTCGCATTGCACTTCCATGAAAAATTCTCAAGCCTAGTTCCTTCCAATGTTACATTTGGCTGTTACCCTAAAAAGTATATTTTTCATGTACATAAAAGTATATAGATTCCCCCTGCATACTGGGTGAACTGTTTTTGATGTGCTGGTGTTGATGAAAAATTACACATGATATAATATTCTGATTGTACATACCTAGTGGAGTTTCCCTAAAGTCCGACTAGCCGAAAGACTTTAGTAAGCTATCCCAGTGGTTTGTAGATCTCCAACACTTAGTATCAGTCTGTACTAACACAGGACCTTGGTAGAGTGGCAGAGCAGTCAGGCTGATCTTAAGAGCAAGATGTGAATGTGAGCTGTAGGCAAGTATACTGAACCTAGTTAGACATGCACATCAAAGAAACTCTTACACTTCCATTTTATATAAAATTATACATTCATTCTATTTAGACCAGAATCATTTTAGAAATGTATGTTCGAGGGGATTGGGTCCTCCGACGTATTCCATATCTATGACATGTAATCACCACAGCTGTGCTGCTTCGGAAACTTTTTCGGCGTCTGCGTCCTGCGTCAATGACGTCGATGCGCCGTCGTCGAGGACCTCCTCCGACATCATCCGATGTGATAAGTAGGACGCACGACGCCCATAGCCTCAGTTCCGTTTTTTCCGCGAACGTGTTGCTTCGTGCTTCTCGGTTTAAACGCCTCGACTCTTTGGAGTTCTGTTCTATCTCGGTTCTTCGAACCTGTTCGTTTGTGAAAATCCTTCTGAAGATGTCTACTTCGTCTTCGACCCCGCGTCCGGGTTTCAAGAAGTGCGGGGAGTGTGGGTCCAAGATGTCGGTGACGGACTCGCACGACGCCTGCCTCTGGTGCCTCGGGGAGGCCCACGACACGGATGACTGTATCGACTGCCAGTCGCTCACGTTCAAAGCCTTACGCGAACGTAAGAAGAAGTTGTCGGTAGGTCGGGTGTCCAAGCCCCGGAAGTCGAAGTCTGCGGGGCTTTCGACGGATGATTCGAGGGGTGACTCTCCGTGTCATCGTCGGAAGTCTCGTGGGTCTCCTTCTAGGAGTCGGTCTCGCCACTCCTCAGCTTCTTCGAGGCATTCTCGGAAGCGCCGTCACCGGTCGTCTTCCAGGTCCTCTTCGGAGGGCTCTGCCCGGCACGTCGCTTACCCCTCCAGGCGTGCGACGCCGGAGGAATGGGCTTCCTTCGGGAAGAAGATGCTGGCGATTCTTGAGTCGCAGGGTACTCAGCCGTCCGCGCCCCCGAGTGGGGTCGGTCGTGTGAGGTCGAGAGACACCGCTCGCAAGAGTGGTCGGCACGAGTCACGGGAGAGGTCCCATTCGGACAAGGGGACTCGTTCTCGGCGTACCCGTTCCAGGTCCCGGTCCTCGACGCGTTCGAGACCGTGTGCTCCTGTGAGGTCTTCGAAGAAGGCATCGACGTCTGTGGCGTCGAGGGCGTCGACAGGCTTTCTCGAGGCTCTGGCTCCGAGGAAGTCGTCGATGCCGTCGACGCTCAGGTCGTCGAGGGACACGCTCGGGGCTCCGGCCTCGAGGGCTGTGTCGACGCCGCTGATTCTGGAGGCGCTGCATCTGACGTCGACGCCGATTTCTTCGATGCCGGTTCTCTCGACGCTGGCGCCGATTCGCTCGACGCCTTTCGTGTCGGAGGTACCCCAGGGCACGGGTGGACCCCCTAGGAAGGCTCTGGTTAAGAGCAAGCACTCCCGAGTGCCTTCTTTTCGCCACCTGGACTATATTTCAGAGGCGGATGAGGATTCTGATGGCCTGGTTCCTAGTCAGGTTCCGGATGAAATTGTCTCGGGCCATAGTCAGTTTGACGAGTTGACAGTCACTGCATGATGCCAGTGGACTGGACACCTCTCCGGAGGTGGAGTTTTGTAGGCCTGAGCCTGGCTCTCATGCTGATTCCTCGTACCGGCGCCTTATGGCTAGGGTTTCTTTTTTTTTTTTAAACTTCTTTTTATTATTAGGCAGCATGGCAGCATAACAACAGGCGAACAGCGCCCAGCAAATATAGATTAGCATTACAGTTCATGATATGGTCACATAAAGATTACATACAATATGATACGGGCACAGAGATTCAATCCACATATGAGGGAAAGTAGTTAAACCAAACGATACGGGAGGAGCTCTCAGACCAGTGAGAGGGGGGGGGTGGTGGGGGATCCACCGGGAATATGCCAGACTAGTGAGAAGGAGCAGGCGGGGAAGCCACCGGAGAGGTGACGAAGTCGGACATGTAGGAACGGAACCTAAGCCAGACGTCCCTAGGCCTGGAGTGAGTGGGTTGCATGTGTGCCCAAGTTTCCTCGGTGTCAGAGGCCCAAGTGACCGCCCTCAGCCATTGGGCATGCGTGGGGGGAGAGGGGCGAAGCCAGCAGAGCAAGATGGACCGAACCGCTAAGAGCATGCAGAGGCCGGCCAGCTTCCTGGAGTTTCGAGGAAGGCCCGGGAGGTCGTGAAAAAGGCACAATGCAGGGGAAGGATCGATGGGGTGATCGAGCACAGCGGAAACCGTTGAACAAACCATACCCCAAAACTGTGAGAGGCGGGGGCAGGACCAGATCATGTGGATGTAGTCCGCATCAACATGCCCGCAGCGGGGGCAGCTCTAGACGAACGCCCGCTGGACATGCGAAGCAGTCTGGCCGGGGTGTAGTGGAACCTGTGCAACACTTTAAACTGAATGAGTTTAAATCGGGAGTTAAAGGACACCCGGTGAGTGCGGTCGCATAAATGTGCCCAGCGATCGTCCGATATCTCTACCCCCAAGTCTTCCTCCCAAGACCCCCTAAGTTTAGCAAATCCTGGAAAGGATCTGGACTGTAGCATGGAGTACAACCTGGAGATTTTGCCTTTCATGGGTGAAGGGGAAGTGAGCTCCTCAATGGCCGGGTCGTCTGGTGGTAACGCAGGGAATGTTTGATAGTTGCGCTTAAGGGTCCTTCGGAGAGACGCGTATTGAAGCCAGACGCTCCGGTCACTTCTCAAGGGTAGGGGGAGATCAGCCCACTCAATGAATGTGCCCTGGTCAAACACGTCCCGCAACAGCTCGTAGCCTGCCTCGGCCCAGCGACGAACGGTAGATGGTGCAACCTGAGGAACCCCCGGGAGGAAGTTCCAGAGGGGAAGGTTGCCGTGGAAAGCCTGGGTTATTCCGAGCTGTTTCCATGTTTTGGCCAATGCCAGGGATGTGCAGGCGACCGGACTCTGTGAGTCCAGTACCTGAGGAGCGGGTTGAATAAGTAAGGAGCGGATTTCGCGGTCACAGACCGCCAACTTCTCGAGCCGGACATGAGGGGGGGGGGGTCAGTTGTGTCGAACCAATAAGAGACATATTGAATTTGAGATACCAACCAATATCTGAGAAAATCCGGAGCCCCGAAGCCCCCCCTAGCCATGGAGGTGGACAAGGTCTCATATTTAAGTCGAACCGCCCCCGAGTGCCAGAGGAAGGAGGTAATTGTGCGAGTCAAGTCTCGGAAAAAGTCTGCGCCTGGCCACAAGGGTACGTTGGCAAACCTGTAGAGCAACTGAGGTAGCACCACCATTTTCAGTAGACCCATTCTGCCCGCAAGAGAAATCGGGAGCTTGTCCCAGGCTGCAACCTTAACGGACAGATGTGAAAGGTACTTCCGAAAGTTCTCTTCGAGGGTCAGTGTCTGTTGACGCGTCACCTCTACTCCCAGGTAGGTGAATGCAGATTGAGCCCAAGTGAATCCCAGAGTGTCAGGAGGGGGAAGAGTGCACTCCGTGAGTGGGAAGAGGGTGGATTTCGAGCAGTTCACCCTGAGGCCCGAGACCCGACCAAAGTAGATGATATCCTCAAGGACCGGAGACAAGTTAAGAGATGGGGAGCGGATGAACAGCAACGTGTCGTCCGCGTATAGGGAAACTATGTCTGCCTTCCCGGCAGAACGGAGGCCTCTGTGAGCATGGCGGTGACGAAGCATGTCCGCAAACGGCTCCATGGCAACCGCAAAAACCAAGGGAGAAAATGGACACCCCTGCCTTGTTCCCCTGGCGATCCCAAAGAGAGGAGAACAGTGGTCGCCCGTGCGGACTCTAGCCACAGGAAGCGAATAGAGTAGCCTGACCCAAGAGAGAAAGGAGGGACCAAATTTACAGTTTTCGAGAACCCGCCAGAGGAATTGCCATGATACCGAATCGAAGGCCTTTTGCATATCCAACGTGGCCGCCACAGCCGAAGTCTCCGGGCTAATTCTGTCAATTATGTTGAATATACGCCTCAGGTTCAAGGAGGTAGACCGCCCCGGAACAAAGCCCGCTTGATCGGGGTGAATGATGGATGGAAGGATGGGAGCTAACCTTAGGGCCAGGGCTTTTGCGTATATTTTGGCGTCGCAATTTATGAGGGAGAGTGGGCGGTACGAACCACAAAGTGAAGGGGGTTTACCAGCCTTTAACAATACAGTGATCGTGGCCTCACGCAGTGAGGGGGGGAACACGCCTGTCTCCACCGACTCCTCCCACACTGCCAACAAGTGGGGAAGGCGAAGTGCCTTATAGGACTTATAAAATTCAACTGGGATACCGTCCGACCCGGGAGCCTTCCCGGAGGATAGGGAATCGATAGCGTCGGAGAGCTCCTCCTGTGTAAGCGGAGAGTCGAGAGAGCCCGAGGCCTCAGGGGATAATGTTGCCAACGGAAGGGAGTCGAGAAAAGAGTCAATCTCCTCCACTGACACCTCGTCTGAGTTGGAGTATAGGGACCCGTAAAAGTTGAAAAATTCCGTGTTGACGTCCCGGGAGGAGACAGCCATAGAGCCGTCCGGTCTCTCAATCCCGGGAATGTGTGGGGAACCTGTCTCGTGTCGGATCAACCTCGCGAGGAAGCGGCCAGGGCGTTCGCCCTCACCGTATTTCCGTGCGATGCCTGGGTTATCCAGAAACTTCTGTTCACGGTCGGCTAGGGAGCGAAACGTGTCCAGCTCCTCCCCGATGGCAGCTAGGTTACCCGTGGTAGAATCGAGTGAACATGCAGCCTCCAGTGACGACAACCTAGCTTCACTCAAGGCTATATCTCTCCGAATTGACTTAAGAACCCCGTTTTCCTTGGAGAGTGCAATCCCCCTGACATAGGCCTTAAAAGATTCCCACAGTGTGGCAAGCGATGATACCGAGCCCGTGTTCAGCTCAAAGAACTCCACGATTGAGTCCTCGAGCTCGGAGTGGAACTCTGGATCGAGCAGGGCTAGGGGTTTCAATCTCCAGCAGCGGGACCGGCCAGGATCAGGGGCCCAACTCACGGTGATGGTCACTGGAGAGTGGTCGGACAAGGTTCTGGGTAAAATCATTAGTTGTTTCACGTCCTTGACCAAGACATTGGAGATCACCCAGCGGTCAATGCGGGAGTATGAGTCGTGGACTGAGGAATAGAATGAGTAGATGCGGGAATCGGGGTAGAAGAATCTCCATGCATCCACCATGGCCAACCGGGGCAGGGATGATAATGCAGCATAGGCTGCCCTGGAAAGATGACGGGGCTTGGACCCAGATCTATCAAGGGCTACATCGAAGATAGTATTGAAGTCACCCCCCCAGAGAATTGGTACAAGGGGGAAGCCATCTAGGAGAGACGTGATCTGTCTGTAGAACTCCGGGTCATCGAGATTGGGGCCATAAATATTCAACAAGACCACCTCCCTCCCTTGAAGCGTAGCGTGTAACAGAACATACCTGCCCAGGGGGTCAATGTGTGAGGAGAAGAGAGTGAACCGGAGACTCTTATGAATAAGAGTCATGACCCCACGACTTTGAGTCGAGTAGTCGGTGAAGAATCTATGAGAGCCCCAGGTCCTGGCAAATCGGACGCATTGGGCTGATCTAGCGTGTGTCTCCTGCAAAAAGAGGATCTTGGACCCATGGCGCTCGGCCTGCAGCTGGAGTTGTCTCATCTTTCTATAATTCCCCAACCCCCGTACATTCCAACTCATAAAGGTTAAGTCCCCCTCAGCCATAGATGTGGTAGTGGTAGAGTCGAAAAAGGTGACCAGGACCAGTGGGTGTGTGCTGCGCCACGGTCCGCCTTCGCTGCCAGTGCCAATTTTCTAACAATAACACCCCTAACATGTCCCACCCCCACCCACATCCCCCTCCCAAACAGAGGAATGACAATCCCAAACCCCTTCAGCCAAAACCAAACTAGCGGCATCATCGCCTGGGGGCCTGCAGGCCGTGCTGACCGCAGCGCTCCGGGCTGCAGCGGAACCAGTATAGCTCGAGGTGCAACTGCAATAACTTATACAACTTAGGAAAGGCATTTTGCATTTAGCAGTATAGCACATAGTTGAGATAAGAGGAGAATCTTGAACAAGTCGAATCCGGGAAAGAGGATCAATGCGGCATCAGTACAGGGGGAAGGCCGGGCCCGGCCGCCCCCCAAACGGCCCAGAGGGGGAAGCTGCAAGACTGTAGATAGAAGGGGGAAGTCAACCTGGGAAGTGTTCATCCATAAATTTGGAAGCCTCCTCCGGGATCGTGAAAAAGAACACCTGGTTAGCATGTTCTATGCGCAGTTTAGCTGGGTAGAGCATGGCATATTTGATGGAATGATCTCGTAGCCTGCGCTTCACAGCTTGGAAAGTCTTACGTTCCCGTTGGACGGTAGTCGAGTAGTCGGGGTAAAGATGAATTCTCGCTCCCCCCAGTAGCAGCTCGCCCTTGACCCTCGCGGCTCTGAGTAGGGTGTCCCGGTCCCGGTAGTTCAGGACTCGAGCGATGATGGGGCGGGGTGGAGCCCCAGGCTTGGGTTTGGCGGAAAGGGCACGGTGTGCACGCTCGATAGCAAAATGAGGGGAGAGCTTGGGTGAGTCCAGAAGCGTCATTAACGTGTGCTCAACAAAGTCCTCCATTGGCTCATGGACTTCGTCCTCAGGGACCCCAATTATACGCAGGTTATTGCGCCTCGAGCGGGATTCCAAGTCTTCGTTCTTCTTCTCCACCTCGAGGACTCGGCCGGAGAGAGCGACAAACTCAGAGCGCAGTGCTCCCAATGCCTCCTCGGCAGAGCCGACCCGTGTCTCGACCTCAGACACGCGACCATCAGTCCTCTCCATGTGGGCCTTGATCGAGGATATTGTACCGTTCATGTCATCCAGTTTTGAGTGTAGGGCGGTGAAGCCCTCCCTGATGAAGTCCATCATGTTTTGGGGTTCAGGTGTCACCGCGGACGATGACGCAACAGGTGGCCGCTCAGTAGGGTCCTCCGGAGCTCTCACAGCCGCCCTCGCAAACATGTTAATGGAGCTTTGCTTCCTCGCGCCTCCCTTAGTCATTTTGACAAGGGTGATGGTAGTGTGGGGTAAAGAAGGGGGGGATCGCTAGCAGCCCCTAGTAGGAGACGGGGAGATCCCAGGCCGCGAGAGCCGATACTCCAGGTAGGGTGCGTAAGCGAAAGGGGAGCGGGGAGCAGTCCCGAAGTGTAGGCCGCAAGGCTACAGCCCGACTGGGAGGGCGCTGAAAGCGGCGGCAGGGGGCCTTGAGGGCGGGGGTGCCTAAAGATGGAGGGTAGGAAGCAGCGATGTTAGCGGCACCCTTTCGCCAAGTAACGATCCGGGTGTAGGGACAGCAGCTTCAAGGCGGCGAGGCGAGGAGAAACAAGCCCCCAGTGAACGGTAGGGTCGCTCAGGGCGTGGGATTCCAGACGTGCGAGGGCAGTGAGGGCCCAGTGGCTTCCCAGCGGGGGGAGAGGGCCGCTGGGCCACAAGACAAGGAGCCACGAGAGTCAGGGCCCCCCAGGCGGATCCAGACGTCACCGACCGTGGGCCTCCAACAACGCCGCAGGGACGTCCCACCAGAGAGGGGCGACCCCGGAGTCACAAGGCAGGTATCCAGGCCCAACAGTCCACGAAGCCCCCCCTGCGCACCCCAGGAGGCCGCAGCGCTCCGGCAGCGAGGCGCGTGCAAGCTGGGGGGAAGGGTCTCCACAACCCCCCCGCCGGATTCCACAGGAGAAGAAAGGAGATCCCACGGCGATTCACCAGGCTGGGGGGGGAGAGGCAGGCCAGGAACAGCGAGAATAAAAGCACGGCCCCCCCAGCCGAGCACAGATGCAGGGAGAGTTTGTGCGCCCTCCGCGGGGTCGCCACAGGAAGGAGGAGCGGCCAGCAAAGAGCGAAGTTCCCCAGCAGCACGTACCTGAGAGCCGCGCCACTCCAGCAGCGCGGCGTGTGCTGTCGGGGGGGAAGAGGGGGCCCTGG
Source organism: Ambystoma mexicanum (assembly GCF_040938575.1). NCBI lineage: Eukaryota > Metazoa > Chordata > Amphibia > Caudata > Ambystomatidae > Ambystoma > Ambystoma mexicanum. Next base: position 159,267,925 of record NC_090926.1, on the reverse strand, counting down.
GTCTTCACCACGGGCTGCGGAGCCGCGGGGGCGGCAGGGAGGCCCCGATGTAGCGCAGGCAGGCAGCGGATGCAGGCAGGGTGGACGCACCGCTGGGCCGACGTCCCTCCAGGGACCCGGGAGCAGCGACTCAGCAGGACCAGCGGCCTGGCCGGCGGGTCACGGTCCCAGGACTCCGACGACCCCGCCGCCAGGAAGGTCGAGGCGCGCCAGCTCCCACCGATGCCCGGCGAATGCGAGGAGGAGCGCGAGGAGGAGCGCAGCAGGCCCCCGGCGGGAACCACCACCCTCCGCCGGGGCTGGATTTCAGGCGCGGAGGAGCGCCGCAGGAAGGGGGATGGGCAGCGTGGAGTCGGGGATGCACTTCCCGGCTCCGATTCAAAGCGGGATCAGATCCCCAGGATCCCAGAAGCAGCGGGGGAAAAGTCGTGTGCTCCGCGCCTGGCTGTAATCCGTGGAAACCTCCTAAATCAGGATTTGGAGGTCCGCCCGCCTCGGAGCACACGTATCAGGCGGCCATCTTGCTCGGCGCCCAACAGCGCCCCCTATGGCTAGGGTTTCTGAGTACTTGGGATGGTCTGCTCCCCCAGGGGAGTTTGTGCAGGATGATCTGACAGACATCCTTGATGTTGGTCCCCCAATTGACCCGGTTCTGCCGTTCCATATGGCTTTACAGAGAAGGGTGGCGGCGGCTTGGACTGCTCCGGAGAGTCTCCCGGCGGTGGGCAGATCCTTGTCGCGAAAATACCGTCCAGCCAGTGGCGACCCCTGCTACTTGACCAGGCACCCCACTCCGGAGAGTTTGGTGGTGCAGGCGGCCACGGCCCCGGCGAAGCAGGCGTCGTACCCTACCATCCCTCCTGATAGGGACGACAAACGTTTTGATGGTTGGGCGAAGAAAGTGTTTTCTTCTGGTGGTATGGCGCTTCAGGCGGCCAACTCCATTTGTGCCTTGTCACGTTTCACGCACACTCTGTGGAACTGTGTTGCGTTAGCGGCTGAACATGTTCCCGAAGGGGACGAACGGGATGGTTTCCTTGCTATGGTCCAGGATGGTAAGGATGCCATGTGTGAGTCAGTTCAGTCGGGTTTGGACTTAGCTGAATGCGTCAGTAGGTCCATGGCGGCGAGCACCGTGATACGCAGGTTTGCGTGGTTGCGGAAGTCGGGGTTTGCTCCTGATGTGCAGTCCTGGCTCCTCAACATGCCCTTTGATGGTGAACACCTTTTTGGCAGCAAGGCTGACGAGAGCCTTGAGAGGTTGCAGACCTCAAAAGCTGCAGCGAAGTCGTTGGGCGCTGCAGTTCGCCAACCTCCGCCTTTTCGTCCTAGGGGACAGCAGTGGAGGGGTGGTTCCTTTCGCTATTACTCATCCTTCAGTAAAGCGAGAGGAGCTGGCAGTCAGAGGCCAACGCAGGGGTACCAGAGGTGGACGACGGGGTACCCGTGGTGCCAAGGCCGCTCGGGCAGTTGCCTCTTTGCCCTCAGGTAACGCCGCAGCCGCTCCCACTCAGTCGTGAGGCCATGTCCCATGGTCCGCCGGTTGGGGTGAAGGCTGGCGCAGCATCTTGTAGAGTGGCAAGCCATTTCTTCAGATGTGTGGGTTCTGGAGATCATAACCCACGGCTACTGTCTTCCTTTTCGGCACAGGCCTCGCGACAATCCACCGGGGAACCTCTCTTTGCAGAGTCCGGATCCGCTCCTTGCGCAGGAAATTCAAGCCCTGCTGGAGAAAGGCGCCATAGAACTGGTGCCTGTAGCGGAGAAGAACAAGGGATGGTATTCCCCTTATTTTTTGATTTCGAAGAAAGACGGGGGATTGAGACCCATCATGGACTTGCGCGGTTTGAACAAACTCCTCAGGAAGGACAAGTTCAAGATGGTTACTCTCTCTCAAGTCCTCCAGGCCCTTCAGCTTCAGGACTGGTTGGTGTCACTCGACCTCAAGGATGCTTACTTCCATGTGCCGATCCATCCCAAGCACAAGAAGTACCTGAGGTTCGCGGTTGGCGACTCGCACTTTCAGTTTCGGGGCCTGCCGTTCGGATTGACCTCCGCCCCGAGGGTTTTCACCAAGCTCATGGTGGTGGTGGCAGCGCATCTCAGGCAAGGGGGGATTCACGTCTGCCCCTACCTGGACGATTGGTTGATCAGGGGGAGCTCTCCCGAGCAAGTCCTGGATCATCTATCGGTCACCTGTCGCGCCCTTCACAGGCTGGGCTTCTCCCTCAATTTAAAGAAGTCCCATTTGACGCCAACGCAGCGGCTCCAGTACATTGGAGCAGTGCTCGACACTTCCCTGGGGCAGTGTTTTCCTCCCCAGGTGAGGGCTCTTCACATTCAGCAGATGGTGCACAAGTTTCAGCATGCCCAGACGCTCCCAGCGTTCGAGTTCTTGAGGCTGCTCGGCCTCATGGCATCCTGCATTCTTCTGGTGCCAGAGGCTCGCCTGTGGATGAGATCTTTGCAGTGGGCACTCAAGACGCAATGGTCGCAGTCCTCCGGCAGGATGTCGGACTCGATTCAGGTGCCGTCCTCGGTCGCCCGGGACCTTCTGTGGTGGGCCGTCGAAGGCAACTTGATGAAGGGGGCTCCATTTTGGCTTCCCTGGCCGGAGGTGACGATCGTGACGGATGCATCCCTCACGGGATGGGGAGCTCATGCCAACGGGCTGAGAGTCAGCGGTCGTTGGTCTCCGTCGGAGTCCAGACTCCATATCAATCTGTTGGAGCTGAGGGCCGTCGGGCTAGCCCTGAAGGCTTTTCTGCCGTCTGTGCGAGGGGAGAATGTCCTGATCCTGACGGACAACAGTGGCCATGCACTACCTCAACAAAAAGGGGGGGGCGGGTCACTTCCTCTGTGCAGGGAGGCGATGCAGCTCGAGTTCTGGGCCATCCAGCAGGAAGTTTCGATCTCGGCAGTTCATCTGGCCGGAGCCGAAAACGTGACGGCGGGCGCTCTGAGCAGGCAGAGCGCGATCTCTCACGAGTGGGAGTTGGCTCAGGAGATTCTCCTGGAGATCTTCGCCCTTTGGGGGACCCCTCAAGTGGATCTCTTCGCCTCCAGTGTCAACCGGAAGTGCGAAAGGTTTTGCTCGCGGGAATTTCCTCCAAAAGGAGCCTTAGGAGACGCGTTCGTGGTGGATTGGTCATTCCCGCTGCTGTACGCGTTTCCTCCAGTCCCCGTCATCCCGCAAGTGCTGCGGAGGTTACGGAAGTTCGGTTCCCGGATGATCCTCATTGCCCCGGCGTGGGCTCGGAGGACGTGGTACCCGGACCATCTCGACTTATCCATCTGCCCTCCACGTCGTCTTCCCTACCGAGACGATCTGCTCTCACGGGAGGGGGGTCAGGTTCTCCATCCAGAGGTCAGATCCCTCAACCTTCACGCTTGGCTTTTGAAAGGTTGAGGTATAAGGATTGGGACCTCCCTGAGGACGTGATGGAGGTGTTGCTTTCGGCCCGGAGGCCAGCAACAAAGTCTCTGTACCGTTGGCGTAAGTTCTGCGACTGGTGCAGAGTTCAGAATGTGGATCCTTTTGCATGTGACATCCCCATGGTTCTGTCCTTTTTACTTTCTTTGGCCCACAGGGGCTTGCAAGTGGGTACCGTTAAGGGTTACCTGGCAGCGCTGTCCATCTTTAAGCGCTCGTCTGAAGAGTGTTCTTACTTTAAAATCCCTTTGATTTCACAGTTCCTGAAAGGGCTCACTGTGTTCCCTCCGTCACCTTTCCTGGTGCCCGGTTGGGATTTGAACCTTGTTCTTAAGTTTCTTATGGGTGCTCCGTTTGAGCCTTTACATTCTTGCCCTTTGAGGCTGTTAACTCTGAAAACTGTGTTTTTAGTTGCGGTTACTTCCGCTCGCAGAGTGAGTGAGTTACAGGCACTTTCAGTTAAGCCTCCCTTCACTGTATTTCACAAGGACAGGGTTGTCCTTAGAGTTCGTCCTTCTTTTCTTCCGAAGGTAGTGACGGAATTTCATTTGGCCCAGAAGGTTGTTCTTCCGGCATTCTATCCTCCTCCGCATCCTGGTAAGGAAGAGGAGAGGCTCCATAGGCTTGATCCTAGGAGAGCTTTAAGCTTTTATGTTTCACGCATGTCCCGGGTCAGAGTGGATGATCAACTCTTTATTGGTTACGCTGGAAAGCGTTTGGGGCAAGCTGTGACGAAACAGACTTTGTCTCGCTGGATTATTTTGGCCATCTCGGAGTGCTACCGCTTGGCGGGTAAGGACCCACCGGCTGGCTTGCGGGCCCATTCTACCAGGGGTATGGCTGCGTCTACTGCCCTGCAGAGGGGTGTTCCTATTCGCAACATCTGTGATGCAGCCACCTGGGCTTCAGTACATATATTTGTACGCCACTATTTTCTCGATTCCATCCGAGCACAGGATCTGGCCTTTGGCAAGGCCGTCCTTTGCTCTGCTATTTGATTGGCTATTCTACATTTTGATTCTAAATTCTTTCCCTCCTCCTTGCTTTGGTACTGCTTTGGGAGTCTGTCAAAGATATGGAATACGTCGGAGGACCCAATCCCCTCGAAGAACAAGTTACTTTCTTACCTGGTAACGTTCTTTCGATGGGATGGTCCGACGACGTATTCCATATCGCTCCCGCCCTGCCTTCCCTGCTGCAGAATTTCTTTTGCGATTGCAGCTTACGTTCCGCAAGGCTTTGTGTCTGACTGGCAGTTGACTTATGTCACACATTCTGGGGGAAAAAACTACAACTGAGGCTATGGGCGTCGTGCGTCCTACTTATCACATCGGATGACGTCGCATCGACGTCATCGACGCAGGACGCAGACGCCGAAAAAGTTTCCGAAGCGGCACAGCTGTGGTGATTACATGTCATAGATATGGAATACGTCGTCGGACCATCCCATCGAAAGAACGTTACCAGGTAAGAAAGTAACTTGTTCTTTACTCTAGAACACTTTGGAATACTTTAGAATACGCTTCAAAGGACACTTTCACTTTAGTGTTGGTTTGCGGTTACATATGTAGCAGCACTAGAAAGGGAAAAGGGCAATGCTATCGTTTTATCAGTAATTACACACAGATGTGGTTCTTAACAGCTTTTACAGTAAGAAGTTTACTCTGCAAACACACAAGTCACTTAAAGGAAGGAAAATGGTTAGTTAGTGTAACATTAGCCTGGTTCAAGGTTCTAGAGAGGGTTACTTCGCCAAGCAAGTCTTTTAAGCCCAAAAACCAGCCTAACTAAAGGCAGTTCACAGAGAAGTCTTGGCAAGCAGCAGAATCCAAAGAGTTCCAGTGGATTTCTTCCAGTCTCGTGTTGTAGAAGCAGCAAGTTAACCACTAACAAGGGAGACCCTATAAAGGACTCAATAAAGTGACACAAGCAGTTTGTGTCGGAGGTAAGAGGGGGTTGCCCTGGACACCTGTACGTGCATTCCACGACTTTCTAGAATCTGGTAAGCAATACATTTTCCCCCAAAGTACCTTGGGTTAGAAGAAAGTGTTTGTGCTGGATGCTCTGCAATGTTGCAGCTTGGGACCCGACCGCTGGATTCCTTGGTCTGATGACTAAAGGCAGGACAATGGACAGGAACTCTCAGGAGCAGTCTTGAGGTAAGAGCTGGTGCACGACTTTCAGCAACTTCTTGGTTCACTCTGCGGTTTTGACGCCTTTTCTGCAGCAACAACAAAGGACACGGATTGCCCAGTCAATTTTCTTCGCTTCCTGCAGTCCCACGCTCTGATGTGGGGGTTTGGGCGAGTTGGATCGGCTCTTGAGTGTCCTTACAGGTTCAGCAAAGATTTGGATGGATTCAGCCTTTCCATGGTGATGCACTCGAAAGGGGCAGCAGGTCTCCTGCTATTAGGGTTTCGCAACTCTGTAAACTCTAGGACCTCAGGAGATGGTTCAATTCAAAGTTAGTGTTGGGGCTGGTTGTTTGCACCAGCCAAAGGGAAGGGGGTCATTCTCTTATGAGCTTCTCTGTCGCACAGAAAACGGGGTCAGGACAGCAGTGGTTGCTTCATTGTTGCAAAGGGTCTGCAGGCGTATCTAGTCGTTGTCTACAATTTACTTCAGCTTCCAGTGTTTGGCTTGCTGTTCACTCCAGAAACCTCACCTTATTATACAGTTCAGCACACACTCCTCTGCAATCTCTCAGCATTTTACAGAAAGGGGCATCTGGCTGTCCAATCAGGACAGCCAGACCCCTTGTGGGAGCTGGTCCTAGTCGCAAACCCTGGCAGACAAAGGACAAGGGGGGTGGAAAACTCCCCCTCCCTCCCCACTTCCTGACTGCCCAGAAACTGTGGAGCCTAGGCGGGGACACCCAAGGGTTCCCACCAAAGGCAAAACACACACTTGCCTCCCTCTCCCAGGATGGTAGAAGGGCTAACGAAGAACAGCCACACTAGTAATGGCGAAAAAAGAAGGGACGCCCCAAGTTGGTATTTGGGTGCCCCTATTGTGCATCACTGAGGCTATGGACATAGCCTGCGGTATAAAAATGACACACATGTTGATAGAACATGTCCAAAGCACCAGCCATAACTAGGAGATTGTTTGTGACTGAAAAGTCACTGGAGCATAGAGAAGGAGGATACTATGTATTCCCTTGGCACTCCACACAAGATGGGGTATGCCAATCTCTCAGACTATAAAGTTTTAGAAGAGATACTAAGTATCTCTCTATCCTTAAGAACTGTAGTTACTGATATTAAAAGGAATCTCAGAGGACCCCAAGTGTATCGTTCCTCGTGTCGGGACTGGTCCTTCCGTGACCACATTGATATTTTGCCATTTTCAGGCAATAATCATGTGTAAAGGTGCTGAAATCTGGGGAAAGTGGTGGGGTGTCCAAATGTCATTTAGCTACTAATGTCAGGAGGGTCCGAACAGGTAACTATGCAAAATGTGGTGCAGATGGTTGAAACGGTGTGGAATTGTGTAAGGAACAAGGCTTTGCCACAAATCCCGCCACAATCAAACACATTTTCAAACATATAATACTAGCCCTAGTGTGATATCTACTGTATCCATGGTGCTTCATTCGTTGAGGTCCCTCAGATTGTTCTTTCCGCCATCATAGTCGGTCGCTTATCGCAGAGTCCCTTCTGGCGATATCTAGTATATTCTGCCTGTCCTTTGTTGGCCGTTCTCCCGCAAGATCTTCGGCGACTGCATCGAGGACGAACTATCGACGACTACACAAACTCGTCTCGACGAACCTTTCATATGGCCTCCGAAGGCCTCGACCCCTTTAGTATCTAAGAAAATGCATATTCCCTTCTCCACCCACTGATTTCACCAGGCTGCCTTCCCCATAAGAAGTGGAGAATACACCTTTTAAGTTTTGCCCATCCTGTAATCGTAAATTCCCTTGGAAAGACTTGCACCGGGTGTGCAATCTGTCTCCCAAGGGATCACGCAGAGGGACAGTGCAAGTCGTGCAAACTGTTCAAGCCCAAAACACCGAAGGAGTGCAAAACAAAACGCTGGGCCCACCACGCCATGCAGGCCGAGGCCGCCATGGACGTTGAGGGAGCCTCCAGTGACGGCATCTTCGATGTCTACAGTGATGCCGAGGGCGATCGGAATCCGTATGATAGCCACGTGCAAGCCCTTCACCCCAACAGGCAGGCTGGCGGTTCTGCTACGGGGATGACACCCGGCGGCACTAGCAGGACCAAAGCACACAACACAAAACATGCCTCCCACAGCCAAAAGTTGACCTCAACGCTGACCGGAAAGCCACACACAGCATCAAGGGGGAGGTCCGAAAGTTCCCTGTCCTATGAGCCATTGTGCTGGCTTCATGACAGGCCCTTGAAACTGAAAGGCAAGTCGGTTTCTGACACTGTGTAAAGTCACAAAGTCCTCACACACCGATGACCGGGCGTCGAAAGATGCGTCGATGGCCCCCTCGCATGCTGAAAAATGACTGTGGAAAGACGTGCCGAAGGACTCTTCAAAACTAATCCAAGCTCAAAGATGAGTGAGCTCATTAAACACGTCCCAGACACGCTATTGAGAAGTCTGATATCGAAGAACCATAAGTCTTTTAACAAACATGGAGAGGGCTCTAGTTTGGGGACTATGACCCCGGGGCTGGGCAGCGTTTCGGGGGCTATGCGCCATAAACCCTGCAACAGAACCAACCCCACCTGCCTCTGTTGCCCCCCATAATCCCAAATTCATCACAATGGACAGCAGAAAGGATTGATAGTTGGGAGTCGGGAGACGGGTGTCTTACCTAGCTAATTTCTTTGACCACCTAGAGGTCTTAGTAAATCTTCATGGTAAACCCCACCAACAGAGCCCACACAAGCTTCCACCTCACCGCAGGACTTAAGGCAGGTTGCTTATTGTGACACCATGCAAGACTCCAGGACACTGGAACTTACACTGACCCAGAAGACCAAGGGGGACATGGTGATGTTGACCAATTTTATGTCGTCGAAGATGAGGACGTCTACGTCTCCAGATCTCAGACCCACCGGTGGCAGACTCACCAGTGGATAATCAAATACAGTATAATGACCTGCTCCTAAAAGCGGCAGAACATTTTAAAATCGATACACAAGAGACACAGGTGGACAAGGACTTCATTGAGGACATACTGGGTGATGAACTGGGTAGCAGACTTCATCTCCATACTTCAATCAGTACAGAGGTGCATCCAACCCTCTCAGATTACTCAACATTTAACACAGGGAGTTTAGCCACGCATTGAGTTTTCAGGCCAGCTCCCTCAGTCCCCCTTTACATCAGGGGACAGTTAAAACCAGATTCCTTAGTGGTGGTAACTACTAGAAAGGGAACAGGAACACCTCTTCCAAAGCCCCTCCTGATAAGGAGAGTAAAACGATTTACACTTTTAGAAGAAAGGTAGCCTCTTTGGCAGCTTACCAGGCTAGAATTGCTAATCACGCCACCTTTTTAGCTAGTTACAACTGTCACAAGTGGGATGAAATGGCTGAGCAAATAGCTTCAGTCCCAGAGCCCCTGAAAACACAACTGTCACTCTCTATTGCAGAGGGTAAACAAATGGCAAACTGTATCCTCAAGAACAAATTGTATACAGCACACAGTGCAGGAAGTATAATGGCAGAGGGCACGTTGATCAAACGCCATGTGTGGCTACGCCAGTCTGGCTTCAAGCTCGAGACGCATGCTACCCTCCTTAATATGCCCACAGAGCCCAATGTGTTTGGCAAAGCGGTGGAAGATGCTCTAAAGAGCGTGAAAGAAGAATGATGCCCTAAAATCATTCGGGCAACTCACCAATAAGCCCTTCAGACAAAAGGGGGCTATAATTGGCACTGTTTTAGAGGGCACAACTCTCAGTGTGCTTCAGGTTACAACCAGGGTCAAAGCTCACAGGGACAGTCCTCGCAACAAGGGTTTCAAAGAGGCCAAAGAAGGTCTTGCTGTAGGGGTAGATCCTCCTCCAGAGGTGGCTCAACATTTCACAAAACCCCCCCGCCCCAAGCATTGTCCACCTGCTACAGGTAGGATGCTGCATTTCATACTTTACCCGCATATGGGAGGGATTCACCTTAGACAAGTGAGTACTTTCAACCATGCTGCGCGGGTATTGTATGGAACTGTTACAGCAACCCACCTACCACCAGCCAAAACAAATAAACACCAAGTAAGAACAGTGTATCCTGTTGGAAGAGGTGACCGCGCTGCTCTTAAAGGACGCTATAGAAATCATCCTGGTGTTGCGAGGTAAACAAGGGTATTTATTCAATGTACTTCCTTGTGCCAACTCATAATGCACCCTGACTTGGACCTGCACCCAGCAAACACCTATGTCAAGCCAAAGAAATGCTGCATAATAACGCTACAGGAAGTAATCCCACTGCTAAAGCGGGGGGGACTACATGGCAACCTTGGATATGAAAGATGCATAATTTCGTATTTCAATGTTCCCAGCGCACAGAATATTCTTGCGTTTCAAAATAGCAAACCAGCACTACCAATTCAAGGTGCTGCCCTTCGGGATAGCATCCGCTCCAAGGGTATTCACCAAGGTACTGGCGGTGGTGGTCAATCCCGGTGTACCCTTACCTGGACAACTAGCTGATCACTGGAAAATCCCCAAATTTGCAAGCGAAATACCCAATGAACGACCAACCTTCTTTTCTAATTGGGTTTCTCGATTAACGAGAAAAAGTCAAGGCTTGTACCAAACGAGACCAAACAGTTCTTAGGAGTTATCATAAAAAACAGAGGAAGGCTTAGTCTTTCCATCAAAGGAAAGCAAACTACACATAGTGCTTTAAATACCACAGTATCAAGCAGATCACCAGATAAGCGTGCGCAAAGCTATGCGTTTGCTCGACATCTTGCATTCACCTGGTCCCACAAGCGCGATTGCGGTTGCGCCCAATGCAGGAGTGGTTGTCGCGACCCCTGCCCTAGGCCTGGATTGCCTCGCCAGGTGGGCTACTTTTAGTACCCCCATCAGGCCGTGAAAGGCCTTGACATTTGCCCCCAGACTCTCTTGGAGTCAGTCCTGGCGCCTTTGGTGCCAGGCTCATGTACTTAAGCAGTAATCTGGGCCCATAAGGGCATTGCGCAACAACATGGATGCTTCCACATGGCTCAGTTCCTGAACTGAACTATGCGGTCTAGCATTTTGGGTGTGGCAGGCCCAGAGACACCTGGGATGCCTGGAGGCTATGTAAGCCACGCCCGGACTCCAGTACATGCTTTGCGTTACTTTGCAATCTAGCAACGTGACGCTCATCGTGTTCAGCTGCATCTGCGAACCTCGGAAGAACAGCATCTGAAAAACAAAAGGACATTGTGAAAAGCAGCAGCTTACCTGTGATTCCACCGCAAGCTGCCCTCTGCTCCTGTAACCATCATCCAAGGTACACCGAGCCACCCGGATCGTCGAATCTGCAAAAGGAGAGAAAAGGAACATTAGACATTTTGCAATTGTGCCGGCAGCTTACCTCACGAGTCGCCCATCGACTAGCATTGCCATGGGACTTCTTGCTCCAGGTGAGCACCGCAACCTATGAACAAAAGACAACAGGTTAGCACAGGCAAGGCATCATAGCGCTGCACATAGCGTCTACTTACCGCGTCAAGGCGCTCTCAAGACACCATCACCTGTCGGCGAGTCCCAATTCAGCCAACGTTCCAGAGCGAACTTCCGCACATCTAATGAGGGAGAAAGACATTATTTAAAACCAAGAAAGGCATACAGTATAACAGTAATAAGACCTACCTGAAAGACTTAAGGGCTTTCATCAGTGAAGTAACTAGATCGCACTCGCCCACAAAGGACAACGCGCCCCTGCCAAGAAGGCAGGACGTAGAGTGCGCCAAAACCTATAACAAGGTGAGGAAAGGTCCGGGGAGGGGCTGCGGGCATACGGGGTGTTGAGAGACTCTTACCCCAGTTGCTCAGTCTTGAACATTGCCCACCTGTTTTCCAGGCAGAACTTCTCCGCTGATTATACCTGGGAGCGGCTGAGAAAGGCACCAGAGTCCCCACAGCTGGGTGGCGTCCCCGTGGATACCAGGTGAGCGTAACAGTGGTTGGCGAAACGGTGGTCTCAGGCAAGCGGTCAGTGGGATGATCAAGCGGTCGTTTCGCCAACACTAGTTCAAGCTCTACGCTAGTGGACAAAGTAGAATCTGTTGAAGGCCCACAGTGGGGGCAGTCAGCGCCGCTGTAGCCCGCAAGGCAGGATGCCGGTGGCCAAAGCAAGCCTGAACCGGCCAGGCCGTCCGACCCCCACCCGTGCACCCCAGTGGGAGGCCGGCTCATGGGATTAGTCCGTGAGTGAGTGAAGATCACCATCGACAGATGGATGCTGGACGCTCTCACCCACGGACATACCCTAGAGTTTCAGCACAGGTGTCCGCAAATCCCTCCAGTTGCCTGGCAGGAGCTGCACACCCCTCAACTCTTGGAGGAGGTATGAGCCATGCTACGAAAAGGGGCGAGCGAGTTGATTCCCGAATGACTCTGGTGCTTCGGAATCTATTCCAGATACTACTTATTCAAAAAGAAAACCGGGGCCTGGAGGCCCATTCTAGACCTGCAGCTTCAGGACAAGTACCTAAAGTCCCAAAAATTCAGGATGGTCACATTGGACCACGTGCTCGGTGGATAAGAGTTGCCAGCCCACTGCAAGGAGGTCCTGGCCAAGGCCAGAGCATCGTCGACTTTGAAGTTCTACTCTCACAAGTGGAAGCGTTTCACTACGTGGTGCTGGTCGCAGAAGATCACCCCTCTGGCATGGCCCCGCAGATTATTCTGCACGTGTTATCCTTGGCCAAGGCCGAACTGGCGTACACCTCTATCAAGGTGCATCTAGCGGCTATCTCCCGCTACACCAGATCACCAGGATGATCTTCTCTTTGGTCTCAATGCCTCATCAAGGAGTTCCGCAAAGAACTGTTTCTATCTTTCCCGGCAGTGAAGGCTCCTGCCCCGGCGTGAGAATGCAATGTGGTGCTAGTGAGGCTCATGGGGGTGGGGGGGTACCTTTTGAGTCTATGAATCAGGCCCCACAAGTTCCTCTTGTTGAAAACGGCTTTCCTTGTGGCCATCACCTCTGCCAGGAAGGTGGGGCGATCCAGGCCCTATCCTGAGCCCTATCCTGCAAACGGCCATATCTGGCTTTCCACGAGTCGAGGGTGGTGCTGCGGACGCACCCCTTTTATGCCGAAGGTTCTGTGGGAACTCCACCTCAGCGAGCCATTGGTGTTACTGTTTTTTTCCCCGAAGCATTCGTAACCAGCTGAAAGGGCCTTGCACTCGCTGGACGTTGCTCGTGCCCTGAAGTTCTACGTGATGCGCACAAAGTTTTCAGAAGACGTCTCAACTGTTGGTGAACTTTGGTCCTGTGAACCATGGGAAGGGCTTGTCCAAGGCTTCCATCTCAAGATGGCTCTCCGGCTGCATCACACACACTCATCGGTTGGTGAACCGATCGCTCCCTGGCCGTCCGAGAGCCCACTACACCAGCGTGATCGCTGCAACAACTGCATTCCTGTTTGGGGTGCACCTTCTGGACATCTGCAGGGCTGCTATGTGGAGGTCCATGCACACCTTCACGAAGTTCTACTGCATCAATAGGGATTCCAGAGAGGAGTCCAGAGTCGGCCAAGCAGTGCTACGCAACCTGTTTGTTTCAGCATAGTCTGTTCCAGAGGTAAGAGTAATTGCTTCTGTTGAGCCTTTCCACCGCCTGTGGTTATATGTTGTACTGCTATGTATTCGTTATTCATGAGCATGTGAATCCATGCCTGACCCATGCTGGAGAACAATAGTTGAAGGTAAGTGACTTGTCCTTACTATACTTTGAGTATTGGTATTTTAGTATTTAAATTGTGCAGCCAGATAGAATTAACTACATCTAGGGACAGGTCATAAATTGACGTATACACTGTTACCATTAGTATGGTCTCAGGCGTTCGGGTTGTTCTGTAAGGAAGTGGGCTGGGAAAGTTAGTTAGGGAAGGGGGAAATGATAGAGGTTGTTCTTTTCTGTTGGTGCCTGTAGAGCCAGGTGAAAATGGCGTCTGTGTGAATCAACTTTGTAGGTGTGTTTGGATTGTACGCACAGAGCCTGTGTCCGGAAAGGCAACGTCCAGTGACTGGGATGTTTGAAAGCGGTGGTTCTTATGGTGGATGTGTGTTTGTGAGAGGTGGGACTGTCACGTTAAATTGTGTGAGGTATGTGGGGTATGCTGAAGAGGAGTGAGGAGCAGGGATGGTTAGTGGTTGATCTGTTTGTTTTATTGTTGGTTCCAGAATCTGTACTGTCATTGGAATTATATCTGGTCCTCTGTGTTATTGCTTGCAGCGCCCGTTTAATGCCAATCCCTGTCCGTTGAATATCCAGATTGTCGTCTTCTGAAGGTTAGGTGGTTTTCTGTCATTATCTCCTTCGGGTTTGAGTTTCTTTGATTGGAAATTAGATGTGAGCATGCGGTTTCTCATAATTTCCCTTTTTCATATTGTTTTGTTTTGGAGGTTGTCATTTGATCTGGTTTCCTTCCTGGCTTGGAGGAATTTGACTCCTATTCAGTTTAGTTATTTGTGGGCGATGCAGTGGGCTTTTAATGTTAATGAGTTTTTTTAACTGGAAGCCAGTGTACGCTTCTCAGTGCTGTTATGATGTGGTCTCTTCCGTTTAGTCTCAGGAGTAGCCTTGCTTCCGTGTTTTGGATATGTTGGGAGTTTTTTAGTAAGCCGTTCTGGGATTCCAAGGTAGAGGCTGTTCATGTAGGCAATTCTTGATAATACTAGGGAGGTGATTGAAAGGGTTCTATGTAAGGAGATGTAGGGGAGGATCACTCAAAGTAGTTGCAGGAGGTATAAGCATTTATTTGCTATAGCGTTGACTTGCGGTTCTAGCAAGTGTCCGTTGTCCATGAGTAATCCCCTATTTATTTATTTAAATCACGGCCAATGCTTCTGGTTGGGTTCCCATGCCAGGTGGCCAGTTCCGGTGTGTTTCTATTGCGTTATCCTCTTGGTCGTGTTTAACTTGAGTGTTGTTGATGGTCATCCGGCTGTATGTGGGCATCTGCATATTTGTAGGCGGCCAGTCTGTGGTTTCGAATGATTTTCAGTAAGGGGGACATGTAGATGTTGAAATACAGTGGGGAATGGCTAGAGCCTTGTGGTACACACAGGAGATGTTTTTGGTGTTAAGAGTTAAATGGCAGTAGGTAAGTTCTTTCAGCTCAATTAGTGAGGAAAGATTTTAGCCATTGTAAAGCGTACTCCTTTACACCGCATTGCTAAATCTCTCAATTAGTGTATGGAGTGGAGTAACTTTTCTGAAAATTTTGGGGTGGGACATGACATCTGAAGAAAAGGTTCCCCAGCCAAATGAATGGGGACAAAATGGTGAGCCATGAAATTTGGGGGGGACAAACACCCCTGTACCCCCTAAAATTATGCCCATGCGTGTATGTCTGATTGTGTTGAAGGTGGCTGACATGTCCAGTAGTATGAGGGCAGAGTGTGTGCTGTTGTTTGCATTTACTTTTAAATCGTCCCAGATGGATAGAAGTGCTGACTTGGCCGAGGGAGATGACGCTGAAACACAGTCGGGGACGTCACAACAGGGTGGGGGGGGGGGGGAAACTGGTATCTGGCGACCGCAGGAACATAAAAGAACTGCAAGACTCAGTGGATAATTAAACTCGCTGCTTTGAAGCCACGGAACACATGAAGGATGGGAGCACGGTGGAGCCACTTGGCCAGGGCTAACAGATACTCCCCTGCGAAAGGACTGGTGCCGGCCTGTTGCCATAGCACCATAACCCGCTCAAGATGACCCAGATGGGCCGAGATGGCGCAGGGCCACCTGAGCATTGCCGGACTCGCGCAATCGCTGGGTGTAACTGGTTAAGTTTAGTTTACAGTTTAACATGTTTAACATACTACATTTTTAAAAGTTTGCTTGACTTCACAATGCGCTGCATAAATGTGGCAGTCGCTGGAGCACTTTTTTGCTCTCATTAGTTATATGGTTCCTCTTGGTTTTTGTGGTGTTAGTCAGAAAGTCTCCAGAAGAGGGGAGGCGTGGGGCAACAAAGGCTACACATGGACCCTCTGTAACATCGTGCTCTGTGGAGACAAGTACAGGGTGTTCCTCGAACTGCGGTTCCCCGGAGGGAAAGGTGGAATCACACCGGGGGGTACCCCGGGGCTGAATAACAAACGTCCATGGCCACACAGATTAAAATCCTGATGTGGAACGTCAGGGGCTTGGGAACCTACCTCCGAAGAAACAGGGTTAAATCCTACCTGAATAGGAAAAAAGTTTCCATAGCGTTACTCCAAGAAACCCACTTGTCCAAAGAGTCATTGTCCAAACTGTCAGAATACTGGGGCAGGCAAGGGTATAGTGCTGCATACTCCAAGTATGCGAGGGGCGTGTTCACATGGGTGAGCCCTCAGGTCCCCTTTAGGCTGCTAAAGGTGGAAGCGGACCCTGGAGGAAGATACTTAATCCTGTGCAGCTATATTGAACAGACTGAGGTGTGCATAGTCAACTCCTACTTCCCAAATCACAATATCACTACACACCTGTTCGAAATGAGCGCCAAGATATCCCAATACCGAGGTTGTTTCTTTATCTGGGGGGGAGATTTCAACTGTGAGAGGGACCTGGACCTAGATAGGGCCACCCCGCTGTGAAAAGTGCAAAAAACTACCTTTGGCCTAGCCCCCCTAGTGGGTGACCATGTATCAGTCTTAGACAATCTCCTAGGGGGGTGTGGATCACTTTGCCCCCCCCTGCTCTTGTATCTCAGGGCCTTTGTGCACTGTTACTCCTATGGACATATTAACATAAAACACAAAGAAAACACATGAATCGGTTCAACAATAGAAACACTTTTATTCATACATAGCAATGCATGATGCAAACACTACTATAATGCAAATCTCAAATTTGCACCTTTTTTATGCTTTTGATGCAAATCTACCAGCAATGCAATAACTAGAAGCCTTACAGGCTTCTAATGCAAGCAATCTAATAGCCACACCATTCCTCTCCATTCCACACCATACTGCACACTGTCTAAGACAAACCCTGTCTGATTACCCCATCTATCATGTCAGCCAAAGCTCTGTGTGAGAGTCTGTTCTAATTCCCCATGCATGGGTCTTATTCAGCAATACTCCCGGCTTTCTCTTGTTTTGCTCTCTCCTCTCCTGCTAACTCTGCAACCAGCCAGGCAGTCAGGGCCAGGCCTCTCTCTGCCAGATCCCTGCCAGGTCGATTTCATCAGCCCGGCTCAGAATGTTTCCCCATCTGCATATCAGCCAAAACCGCTTCCGAAGTACATCCAATCACTCCCAAATGCCTCCAAGTAATCTCCTGATCTGAGTGTCAGTGTGCCATCTCCAACAACTAGAAACTGCCAAAGCCTCACATCTCATTATACTGTTCAAGGACGTATACATATCCATGGTTACACTTGCTCTCTCTAAGCTAAAATGCCTCTTTCTATCTGTCAACATTTCTAAATATGAGCAGTGCCTAAATGCCTGTGATGCATGTCTTGTACTTTTCAATCACTGTGTGTTCTGGTCAACGTGACATTTGCCATCATATCTATACCATATCTATCTTCTGTCTGCACACCATCTTACCATCTCCTCATATTTCTCCATTCAAATCCCCCTCTCCTTCTGCATGTCTCTCCGTGCAAAGCTCCTCTCCATGGCGCTGCCCACCCCCACCTTCTCTCGGTCTACGGAGCACCACCCAAGCTAATAAGGCCAGCATGCCTCTCCACTCGGACAAGGGTCGTGTTAGCTCTGTCTGCCAAGCAACTGTTTACGCATACTTGTACACTGTAACTCATAACAATCTCTCCGCGGAACAAACGGCTTCTGAATGGCTTCAGAGCCAGCTAAATGCATTCTCTATAGTGCTTAGCTCATTCACTCACTCAAACCAAGCGCTACAAAATGTGGACTCATTGCATGTTCTAAGTGCAGACAATGTGTGTCTCTCTGCATGCATACATAATACATAACATATCTCAAAAAATATGACGCGTGTCTCTACATGGCCCTTCAAATATAACAGGCCTCATTCTATCATACAAAGTGGCAGAATAATGTGGATAGTCTAATGATGTCACTATTCATGTCACTACTAATCAGTACTAATGGATAACTGGATCCCTAAATGGGTAATAACAAACCAGGCTTCTCCATACTGCCAGGTTTCACACCTCCATTAACCCGCAAAACAGGGACCTCCTTAGCATTGAACACAACACTAGACCAATTAGACCTGATAGATGTTTGGCGAGAATTCTACCCGGCTGAAAGGGGGTACTCCTATTACTCCTCGCCACATAATCTGTACACCAGGATCGATTATATGTTTATAGGTAGAGACCAACTCGCCCAAATAGAGGCTGCTCAATATCTGGGCAGGTCGATTTCGGACCACTCCCTCCTATTAATGGATTGGACGATCACGGGACCTAGACCCCCTATTCCGCTTTGGCGAATGCCTGCTGAAGCGTTAACAGACCAGGCCTTCAGGGAAGATCTCAAAGACAGCTTAGAAAGATTTATAGAAGAGAATGTGGATAGCACGGAACACTGGAGTACACTATGGGAGGCATTAAATGTAGTGATACGGGGAGACCATAACCAAATCGGGGGGGTGTGAGAAGAACTATGGGGGAGGAACTGGGACTGTGGGAAGAGGAAATAAGACTGAAAGAGATCACTGCCCTGGGGACGAGAGAGGAGGAATAATCACTGACCCAGATAAGAGATGAATGTAAAATGGCATGGGAGAGGCTAGCCAAGTTTGATTAGGCCACAAGATATCCATCAGGGCACACAGTGAAGGGGATAAGCCAGGTCACTTACTGGCATGGTTTTGCAAGAGGGAGCATCCCCGGCACCCAACGGTTGCACTCAAGGATAGCGAGGGCACGACCCACCAAACACAACAAGCGATCAACGACACATTTCAATCATTCTTCACCCACCTCTATATGCATGACACACCAGTGCTCCAGGAGGACATTCGGAACACGTTGGAGGAGATAGGGCTCCCCACATTAGACCCTTCTCAACGCGAAGCCCTAGAAGCGGAGATCACCACGGAAGACATCAGTGAGGCAATAAGATCCCTAGCCACTAGCAAGACCCCGGGAAGTGACAGGCTACCCCCTGAATTCTATAAAACACGAGACATCGCTCACACCACTAATACACGAAGTCTACAAAGAAGCATACCAACTAGGAACACTTCCGAAAAGCATGAGGGAAACGCTGCTTGTGCCGATACCTAAACCTGGGAAACTTCTCGATGAATGCGATTCGTACCGCCCACTCAATGCTCAATTATGATGTCAAGATATTGACCTCTATACTAGCCAAAAGACTATCCAGAGTGGTAGGCGGGCTGGTACATGGTGACCAAAATGGCTTTATACCAGGCCGCAACACAACAGTGAACCTTCGCTATGGCCCAAACGGAGGCAGTAATGGAACCTCTAGCACTGACTTTTGACTCCATATATTGGGAGTGGCTGCTGGCAGTCTTGACGGAGTTCGGGTTCGGTGGAAAGTTTCTTAGATGGGTAACAGTCTTATATACTGATCCAATGGCCAGGGTGAAATCTGGGAGGGTGGTGTCCTCGACCTGTGACATACGTAGAGGCACACGACAGGGATGTCCCCTATCTCCCATGCTGTGCATACTGGGCCTGGAGCCAATTGCAATATACTTCAGGAAACAATTCTTAGATGAAGGAATACGAGTAGGCAGCGTAAGCCATATAATCTTGCTCTATGCATATGTCCTACTATATGTAAGGGACCCACACCTGAATGTACCTGTCATGCTAGATGTGCTAGAGAACTGCGCCAGGGTCTCTGGGATTCATTCAGTACGCAAAAATTTTGTTTGTTCCTTCTGGTGGGCCTGAGGGACAAAGGTATAGAGGACCTACCTGAAGTCAGAATCCAATGGCAGCTAAATTTGTTTCAGTACCTGGGGGTCAATATGCCACACGCCCGAATTGATACATGCCGAGAATACTGGGGCTGTAGTCAAAGGACTGCGCAATTCCATTAAGTTCTGGTCAAAACTACCACTGTCCATGATGGGCAGGGCAGGGCATCGATAGTCAAAATGATCATACTCCTGAGATTCTTGTACTATTTCCAGAATGTGTGCTACTACATTAGGGCTTCCTTTTTTCGCTTATTGGAGACAGTGATCAGAGATTTCCTTTGGGGAGTGGGGCGTCACAAACTATCCCTCAGCACACTCACCCCACCTTACAGAGCAGGAGGCATACAGCTTCCCGACTTAGAAAGATATTATCTGGCTGCCCAACTTTGCTTCGTCGCCTGCTGGCTATCGGATGACGCTACGTCTGAAACCGAACTGTTGCAACATTTAGTGGCCTCTGCAACTAAAGGAATTGATTTGGGTCCCGCCCGGGTACCTGGCGAACACGCCCATGCTGGCAACTCTGGGGAGGCGGGTCTGGCACAGGACCAAAACACTATTGCACTTGGAACACTCCCACTCCCTGGAGGTCCTTCTGGCTGCAGATGTGTGCTATCGTGAGACATTGGGAGAGATGGGTGTGCGGGGGCTGGGAGGGGGTGTACACCTGGGGGGACCTTTACGAGGAAGGGGTCTTTAGAGACTTCAACACCCTGTAATCCAGTGTGGGGCTCCCTAAAGGGCAGTTCTTGTGGTACCAGAGGGTTAAGCAAGCCGCTAGGATGAAATGGGTGGAATGGCCGGAAGAACCAGCAGCGGACACTCTGCTAACATTAATGTATAACCTAGGCGATGGATGGATGGATGGAGGGTGGTCTCTAGAATATACAGCCAGCTAACCGTTAGACCCAACCCCCGGAGTGATGCACTCAAGTCGGTGTGGGAGGTGGACATAAACGAGAAGGAAAGGGAGAGTGCGCTAGCATTCCCCAAAGAAGTATCTAGGAATGCTAGATTTAGACTGATTCAGCTGAATGTATTATATCGCACCTACATGACCCCGAACAAGGTGGCCAAATTTAACAAGCAAACCCAACCACTGTCCATGGTGTGGGACAATGGGGGCTGGACTGATGCACATGTTCTGGGAATGCACGAAATCGCACGGCCTTTGGACCAATGTTGAACAAGCTTGCAGAAGGGCAGGCGTAACGAGATATGATTGGTCCCCTAAGGAATGCCTCCTGGGAACCTATCCAAGGATAGCCAAGATGAAGCACAAGGTTATGGACATGGCATGCCTATTAGCCAAAAGAACTATAGCGATGGCATGGAAACTATCACGGGGCCCACAATATGATGTATGGCACAGGGAATTCGAACGCTGGACAGAAGCGGAATCCAGAACATGGGAGGGAGAGGGGAGAGAGTCTCCAGATCTGATGACGGGACAAGTGTAACGTTTGAGATATGGAAAATACTGGTATGGGATATGTTCCACCCCTCGGATGACAAACCCCCCTGAATAGCCACACACTGTCGAGCTATAAACCTAAATACCAAATGTAATAGACTAAAACTGGACACCTGTTCAACCTTTGCTATGTATAAATGATCACCCCCTCAATGATGACGCTTACTTTTTACAGGACCTCACACAAGGAGACAGTTACTGTTGTTTTGTTGTTCTGTTTGGTTTATGTAATCGCATCCTTTCTTTACACTAAATTGTATGGCACCAAATGCTGATGATGTAATTGAATATGCTGCAACTTAAGAAATGCCAATAAATATATTTTAAAATAAATGGATAGAAGTGCTGATTCTATTCCTCTCATTGGTCTGAAGCTGAGTTGTGAGTGGTTGAGTACTCTGTTTGTCTACTTGGTTGAGTAGGGTTTTGTATGTGGTTCTCCAGTTGCTTCGCAGGGTAGGGTAGATAAGATATAGGGCTGTGTTTGGTGCGAGCTTCCTCCTTGTTTTTTTAGGAGTGGCTTCATGTAAGCTGATTTGAAAGATTTCAGTACTATTCCTGTGTTTAGAGATCGGTTCATCAATAGTTGGAAATAAGATGCTGGGGTGCTGGTGTTGGGGATTTCTTTGTAGATTCCTGGGTGGGCAGGGGGCATGGGTTGCTGGGGTAACAGCAAGGTTGGTGCCATTTATTAGTGTGAAGAAAACTATCTATGGTTTTAAATCGGTCGAGTGTTGCTGCAATTGGTGGCACGCCGATTGTTGGTGGTTCCCTAATTGAACTTGTGTTTGTTGTGTGGCTGGCTTCAATGATCTGTTGTATTGTTTCTATTTTTGTTCGTAGGTAGTTGATGTCGTCACACAATTACTGAGATGGTATGATGCCTTTGTTGCAGGATGTAGGGTTTTTGATTTTTTTGGGATTTTGAAGTTCTTTGTGTTTGTTACCGATTGAATTCTTGTAATGTTTTTTTTTTTTTGGCTTGAAGGACTGCTGATTTGTTGCCGTTGGTATTTAATTTTGTCTGATTGTAACGTTTTCTCCATAGTTTTTTCAGTTTGCGATTGGTCTTCCTGAGTTCCCTCAGTACTTCTGTGAACCACCTTGCTGCCATTTTCTTTGCAGTGGTTTGGAAAGTTTTTGCTGGTGCTAATTGGCCTGCGTCTGTGATTTTTTTTAAAATGTATTTTTGTTTTGCTTGGTCAGGGGTCATTCTGTTTAGCTCAGAGATGTTTGGTTTAGTTGATTCCAGCAATTCTGTTGAGAATTCTAGGTCAAGACTCTTCCAGTTTCTTTTGTTCGTAACATGCAGTATTGCTTCTGGGCTGTATGCGGGTAGGGAGTTTGACAATGAAGGGGATCAGGTGGTGATCGCTCCAGATCATGGATATCGGCATTGGTAGAAAATCAGCCTCTGCAGAAGATTGCGTCCAAGGTGCGTCCAGCATTGTGGGTAGATCCGTTCACCATTTGCTTGAAGTGGAGTTTTTCGAGAAGGGCGCTGAGTGAGTTTGCTGTGGTTTCGTTCTCTTTTTAACCAGATATTGAAATCCACCAGGATGACATTATCATGATGTGTGAAGGTTGCCGATTGTCAGTGAGCTTGTAAGATGGCAGTCTGTATATCAGAAGGAACAGCACGGTGGCTTGGTCATTGAGCTTGATTTTGATGAGGAGTCATTTGCAGTCTTCTATATCCGTCGAGGGGAGTGGTGTGGCACGGATGTGGTGTTTGTGTGCCATTGCGATTCTGCCTCCTATTTGGTTTTATCTGGCATGTATTAGTTTGAAATTGTCTGGTATGGCTTAGTGAGCGATTGTCTTGCAGTTGTCTGATAGCCATGTTTCTGTGAAGAAGTGGGTCTGTGCCACTTAGGTCATACATTTCTGTTGTATTTCGCTATTTATCTTCTGGTAAGAAAGCTGTAGTGCAGTCTGTTTTTCCTTGTTAGTTGTTGCCTATCCTTTCTTGCGTACCAGCCTGGGTGATTTTTGGGGTTTTATTTCTTGGGGTTCTCTTATGGGCGAGGATGCTGTTTGCTGAGGTTGTGGTTAGGGGTTCTGTCTCTTTGTTGAGGAATTCAGTTAAGTTGCCGGAAGGGTTTCTTAGTTCTTGTTCATGGTGGTGATTTGTTTGTACTGGTCAGCTTTTATCCACTCTTTGGTTATGTAGGGGGTATGGCTGGTTATGAATTAAAGTCTGGCTCTGATTTTTATTGGGGTCTTATTGAAGGGGTTTAACGAGTTGGTGTTTCGATTAGGGTCCTGTTGGGGTTCAGGTTTATTTGGGTTCTTGCTAGAGGGTTGTTTCAGTTTATTTTCTGTTGAGTTGGAGTCCTAGGTGAAGAGTTAGCATGAGATATGTGCCGTTTCTAGTGGTACAGGGTTTCTGGGTGTTGTGAATTCTGGCGGGTGGTTTCCGTTCTGTTGGGGTGCGTTTTGCTTCCTGCTTTTCTCCTTTCTTGTTTCTTTGTCTTTTTTGTATCGAGGCATGTTGGTGGTCTGTTTGTTTTTGGGTTGGGTTTGTATTGCAGGGGCGTGTGAACTCTTACGTTATGGTACAGGAAAAGGTAAGTTTCTAATAGCTTTGCGCAATGCCAATAAAGGGATCATGTTTTTAAGATCTAAATGTAGAGCGTTCCATAATCATGGCACGTTAGACAGAAATGTGCCTGTCTCCCATATGAATCAGCTAGACGCGGGTACTTCCAGTAGCTTTTTATCTTCAGATCAATGTGATCTGATTGGATGATAAAAGAAGATCCTACGCACTAGGTACACAGTTACAAGTCCATTAACACATTTATAAACTAAAAAACTTTGAAATCATTGGGCATACTGGCAACTAATGATGTGAGATATGAAGGGATGACACCCATTAGTTATTTTCCTAGTTTTTGCACAGCAATACCACCACACCTAATCTGTCCTTGCAGAATCTGTTTTCTCACGTTTCTTATGAGATGACTGCACAAGATGCACCACGATCAAGTCCATCTCATTGTAATAGCTTCAATATGGGCACGTCAACCATGGTACTTGCACCTTCCCACAATGTACCTTTGCTCACCAGTGAAACTTCTGTGCCCTTAGAACATGCTGTCCCAACATCAGGGGACAGTATATCACCAGTCCCCTTAAACTCTAAACTTGGCAGCTTGGATCCTGAGGTCATAGCTTGGTCATCTAAACTTACCACAAAAATGTATGGACATCCTCAAGGAGCCACCTAATACCAGACATTGCTACTACAATAAATGGAAACTGTTTGTTATCTGGAGCAAAGCTTGAGACGTCAATCGCAATTGATTGTTCTCCGCACATTGTTCTGCATTTGCTTTACCTTTTCGACACAAGGTTAGTTTTCAACTCTCTTAAAGTCCACTTAGCTGCACTGTCTGCATACACCACCTCTCAAATGTTTCTTGGTGGAAAGAGCTAGTAGTTAAAGCATTCATGGAAGGTGTTAAAACTTTACATCCACCTATTTCTAACCCAACTCCTGGATGGGATTTAAATGTTTTACTTTCAAAGGTCATGGGCCCCCCTTTTTTGAGCCAATGCATAACATAGGTCTTCACATCACTTACAAGACTGCTTTTCTTGTTGCCATTACATCCATCAGAAGAGTCGGTGAATTACAAGCACTCTCAGTTCAAGATCCTTTTTACCATGCATAAAGACAAGTTAGTGCTAAGAACACACCCACATTTTTCACCTAAATTAATTTCCAAGTTCCATTTTAACCAGTCCATAGAACTTCCAACTTTCTTGAAGAACCCAACCAATTCAGCAGAAAAAAGCCTCCTTACGTTGGATGTTATGAGGGCTGTTTTGCATTACCTTAACAAAACAAAGCCAATCAGAAAAACAGATCAATTCTTTGTGTTCATGGCAACTGGAAGAGAAGGGGGGGGAATCGTGTCTCCACTACACGTGGCACAGGGGCTACCTTAGCTTCTATTGCAAATGTTGCTTTAGATGCCATTTGCAAAGCAGCTACTTGGAGTTCCCTACATACCTTTACACAGCATTGTCTGGATACTCATTCCAAACAAAATTCACAGGTAGGACCAGCAGCATTAAAAACCTCTGTTCGCTGCTGTTTTATCTTCAAACATCCCACCACCTTCTCCATGTACTGCCCACTAGTCTTTGCCAAGAATGTGATTTTAAGCAGATCCACAAGCCTCAGAAGGTATACGTTACTCACCGTAATCATATTTCTGATGTCTGTATCTGCTTAGATTTGCTTGCGCCCACCCTTCCTCCCCTTTTGGAGTTGAATGTACATAGTCATAAAATACCTTCCACTTCCTCTTATGTACTCGCACAAACACTTCATGCTCCCTCATGCCAGAAACAAAACAATCTGAGGGACTTTGCTGCGTGAATGACCATGGGTACTACAGACGTCCCACTAGGGATAGTATTACAAACCTGCTTAGTCGCAGTCCCCTTTTGACTTTCGCAAACCAGTCCTGCAATATTCTACATGTACCACTAGACAACTTATGCAAAGCATGTGAATCCAAGCAGATACAAGCATCAGAAATACGATCAGTGATGTGTATATATATTTCTTGGGCTTGTGGTCTGCTTAGATCACATGCTATGCATAGGCCGACATCTATTTGTAGCCGCAGTAATTACATTTTTTGTTTTCGAAACTCAAAGGGATGTCAGCGGGGCGTGCCAGTAATGCTATCCGTAGCGTGACGTCCACTGTACCCATGGTAATTCATGCGTCGAGGTCCCTCATTGTTTTTTCCGCCATCATAGTCGGACGCATATCGCAAAGTTCCTTCTTCCGGCTCACGCCATTACTTATACAAAGTTTAAAGTTAGACTTTCTTTGTCCTTTTGACGACTGTACACCGTGAGATCTCGCACGATGGCTTTCGAGGACAAGAGCATTTGTCAACGACCTCCGTCTTGACTAACTTTGTCTGCGGCCTACCTAGGTCCCACAGACCTTGGCCCTCTACAGTAGGGAGAGTCGGGGGAGGAGGTATTCCATCTCACTTAGAGAATGCATATTCCCCTATACGTCCTTGTATTCCGCTTGGCTGCCGTCTTTCCATACTATTAAAAATACCCCTTTTAAATTCTGTCCTTCCTGTAACAGGAAGTTTTCCAGGAAGGATTCACAGAGTGTGACCTATGCCACCCTAGGGACCACACAGAAAAACAGTGCAAGTCCTGTAAACTGTTTAGGCCAAAACCTTTTAAGGACTAGAAGATTAAATGCTGGGCCTGCCACACCATGCAGGCCAAGGCCGCCATGGATGTTGAGGGAGCCTACAGCAATGGCAGTGTCCTATGTGTGAGCCCCCAACTCCAACAGGCAGGCCGGCGGTTCTCAAGCACCTCCTTTACACGCCACACTAAACACATGCCCCATGACTGACATGTCGTCGACCGATAAGCCACACGCGGTGTTGAAGGGAAGGTCCGAAAAATCCCTATCCTCTGGGCCATCGTGGTCTCATCCACCACACGACAGGCCCCCGAAATCCGACACCTCAACCAAATCTGGAAAGTCCTCAGGTTCTGGCGACCATGCATCGAAAGAAATGTTGACGGCCCCTGCAAAATTCCAAAATGAGTGATTTAATAAAGAAACACGTCTGACACCTTGCTCAAGGCAAGGACGTCGACAAACTCAATCCTCGACGCCCCAAACCTCAAAATCACAAAGTTCAAAGAGTATGGATTATTCTGCCCCTAAAGACACGCTTTCAGGGGCATTGCATCACAAATCGCCCCCTGCTAAAGAGCCTCTTCCTGCACCTGTTCTGTGTTGTCAAGCTCCTCCCAATGGACCCCGGAACAGTTTGATAGGGTCATGAGGAGAATGTCTAGTTTTGTAAATTTCTTTCGTCAACACCCAGATCAACTTACAACCTTCAGGGACCCCCTCAAGGCGAAGCAACTAACAAGCAGCCTGACGCCAAAAGAGCACGCTTGGACGCAACACAAACCTATACCTCTACCTATCGGGACTTGGCTGATGGCACATATTTTTACGACACTCGAGGTTCCCAAGACCCTGGCTCTTTAGCACATGGGGGACACAGATCAATACTATGACGACAATAATGTATACATCGTCTAATCCCCAGACCATACTGACCAACCAGTGGCTGATTCCCCGGCGGACAACCAGCTGCAGTACAATGACCTTTTAAAAGCTGCAGAACACTTAAAAATCGACACCCAGGAAGCTCAAGTCGATAAGGACTTCGTAGAGGACACCCTTGGGGATAAGAGATCTGCAGCACAGTTAATCCCACTGCTTCAATCTGTCCGAAGGCTCACTCAGGCCTCATTACTTACCCCCAATCTGACAGCAGTCAAACCACGCATCAAAATATTTTTTAGACCAGACCCATTGTACATTGGGGGGCAGCTAAAGCATGACTCTCTAGTAGTCACCACTACAAGGAAGAGAGCAGGGCCACCTTTAGCCTCTGCTGAAGCCCCTCCTAACAAGGAGAGCAAAAGAATGTACACCCTAAGCAGGAAAGCAGCCTCCTCAGCTGCCTATCAAGTGAGGATGGCAAACAACACTACGCTACTGTCCAGTTACAATTGCCACAAGTGGGACAAGACCTCACAGCAAATAGACTCGGTGCCAGAACCCCTAAGGACACAGCTCTTTAAATTGCTGAAGGAAGACCAGTGGCAAGCGGTATTCTTAAAAATAACTTAGATGCTGCAGAAAATGCAGGGCGAATTATGGCGTAAGGTACCCTCATCAAACTCCATGCATGACTACATCAATCAGGTTTCAAGTTGGAGACCCAAGTCACCCTTTTGAACAAGCCTATCGAGCCCAACGCATTGTTTGGTAAAGCGGTCGAGAAGGCAATAAAGAGTGCTAACGAGGAATATGACACTCTCAAATCCTTAGAACAACGCACAAACACACCCTTTGTGCAAAGAGGAGGTTCAAATACACGCCGCTTTAGAGGACAGAACTCCCAGCGGTGCTCCAACTACATCCAAGGCAGGCAGAGTTCATCCTGGGGTCCCTCACAGGGGCAGTCCTCAACAAAACTTTCAAAGGGGCCACAAAAGGTCCAGAAGTAGGGGCAGATCCTCCTCCTCAAGAGGGGGCTCCACCCCTCCTAAGCAATGACCACCCACTACAGGACCCCTCCCATGCCTCTCCAGTAGGTTCGATTTCTCACTTTACCCATGCATGTGAGGGGGATCACGTCCGACAAGTGGGTACTTTCCACTCTGGCGGGGGGCTTTTGCATAGAGCTAATACAAACACCAGCCACAACACAAACTGTACAGGAAGAACAACACATCCTGCTAGAAGAGTTCAAAGCACTGATAGAAATCATCCCGGTAAACAAGGGTATTTATTCAATGTACTTCGTTGTGCCAAAGAAAGACCTAATAATGTGCCTGTACTAGACCTACGCCCTGTGAACACCTATGTTAAACCACAAAAATTCTGCAAGAGAACGGTACAGGAAGTAATCCCGCTGTTAAAACAGGGAGGCTGCATGGCAATCTTGGACATGAAAGATGCATACTTTCATATTTAAATGTTCCCAGCATACACAAGATTCATGTGCTTCAAAATAGATGACCAACACTACCAGTTCAATGTGCTACCCTTCGGCATAGCCTCAGTTACAAGGGTATTCACCAATGTACTAGTGGTAGTGGCAGCGCACCTATGCAGGTAATCGATCCCAGTACACCCATATCTGGTCGACTGGCTGATAACGGGGGAATCCCCTCAGATTTGAAAGCAAAATACCCAAAGAACAATCCATCTTCTGTTTCAATTTGGATTCTCAATCAACGAGAAAAAAATCAAGTCTTGTTCCAGGCAAACCAGTTCTTAGGAGCTATAAAGATAGAAGAGAGACTAGTCT
This sequence comes from Ambystoma mexicanum, assembly GCF_040938575.1. Lineage (NCBI taxonomy): Eukaryota > Metazoa > Chordata > Amphibia > Caudata > Ambystomatidae > Ambystoma > Ambystoma mexicanum. The sequence continues at coordinate 159,239,080 of NC_090926.1, read as the reverse complement.
TCCAGTCAAACGAAAGAGTGCAATACCCACTGCTGCAAATACCTCAGGATCTAGCCGGTGGCCAAATAACCGTGCGCAAAGCAATGCGCTTGCTCGGGATGATGGCTTCATGCACTTACCCGGTTCCGCACGCACTATTGCGCATGCGCCCAAGAGTGGTTACAAAACAGTGGTCTCAGGCAAGCGGTCAGAACACTACAGTGCAAGTGATTGTTCGAACAGACGCATCACTCACCAGGTGTGTAGCTCATTACCTTCACCACACAGCGCATGACCTGTGGACCCATATTGCAGCCCAAACTCACATAAACCTATTAGAGCTACTAGCAGTGTTTAAAGCCCTACAAGCTTTTCAAGTGCATTTATTGGGCCAAACAGTACAGGTCCTCACAGACAGCACCACTGCCATGTTTTACATAAACAAGCACTCTCCAATTCTGTCCAGGTTAGGCCAAAAAATATGGAAGTGGGCACTCAAGCGGAACATGTTCCTAGTGTCGCAACACGTTGCAGTGGAACTCAATTCTCTGGCAGACTCACTAAGCAGAGATCCTCTACCTGAAGAGCACGAGTGGCCGCTCAACAGAAACATTTCAGACAATATCTTTTCCCTCTGGGTCTATCCTCCGTTAGACCTGTTCGTCACAAGCCTAAAACACAATCCCAGACTTTGCATCCAGGTTTCCCCAACCCGGATCCGAGGGGAATGCCCTGTGGATGAGCTGGTCAGGGAAACTTTTACGCTTTTCCCCCCAACACCGTTACTGAGCAGGATAGTGAACAAGATGCACCAGGAACAAGTAACTCTAATCCTGGGTTCTCCTATGTGGGCACTACAACCTTGGTTTCCGCATCTGCGCAAACTGGCGATGTGGGATCCAACCAAACTCCCGCGCCCCTGCAACATGCTCACCCAACACGGGAGGACAACGTTACACACATCCTCAATCTGAGTTTGGTCCCTCAAGTCATAGAATTTGGTAATTTAAAGCTACCTCAACGGTGTATGGAAATCCTCAGAGGCACGTAAACCAAACCCCAGACACTGTTACTTCAACAAATGGGAAAGATTTGTAACATGGTGCAAGTCAAAAAATGTTAACCCAATCGAATGTACTCCATCATACATTCTTTATTACATTTTCCACTTACTAGACTCCAGTCTAGCATTCAACTCCATCAAGGTGCACCTAGCAGCTCTATCCGCATACACCACTTCTCAAAGCAAGCTGTCCTGGTGGAAAGTCAGTCATTAAGGCATTCATGGAAGGAGTAAAAAGGCTTTACCTCCATTTTAAACCTGCCTCCAGTATGGGATCTAAATGTGGTACTCTCAAAGCTCATAGGTCCCTCCGCCCGCCCCCTTTCAGCCTATGCACAAATCTAGCCTTAAACACCTTCAAGCTCAGCTGAGAAAAACCTGAATACACTAGATGTAAGGAGGGCGGTTCTTTACTATGTAAACAAGACAAAACCACTATGAAAAACCGATCAACTGTTGGTCTCCATAGCACCTAGCAGGGAAGGTGATCAGGTTTAAAAAAATGCCATCTCTAGATGACTAGTAAAATGCATACAGCTCTGCTACTCGCTAGCAAACAAAACTCTGCCCTTCACACCAAGAGTTTACTATACCAGGGGTACAGGAGCTACTTTGGCCTTTATTGCAAACTTGCAGCTGGACTCCATTTGCAAAGCAGCTACATGGAGCTCTACACATACTTTTATGCAGCACTACTGTAGTGACACACATTCTAAAGCAGATTCACAAGTGAAACACGCGGTTCTAACACATCTATTTGCTGCTGTACCTTCTCATATCCCACCTCCTTCTCCAGATAATGCTTGCTAATTATGCTGAGCATGTGATGTAAGCAGATCCACAAGCCCCGGAAGGGATACATTACTCACCGTAATCATATTTCTGATTCTCATTTCTGCTTACATTCACATGCACCCACCCTTCTTTAATGGAGTCGAAGGTGCATTGATGTTTTCTAGTTCATCTTTCTGCTGTATCACATCTGTACTTGCGCTACACTTCATGCAACCTCATGTCACAAACTATCTCGACGCGTGAAGGAGCATGGGTACAGTACATGTCACACTAGGGATAGTATTACTAACACGCCTTGTCAATGCCTGTTGTCGACTTTCACAAACAAATCTTGTAATACCCTGACTACCACTAGATGTTGGACTGTGCAGAGCATGTGAATGTAAGGAGATACAAGCATCAGAAATATGATTAGGGTGAGTAATGTATCCCATATACAATCTTAATTAAGAAGTCTGTGCATTGGGAAGTGAGCATGTACACAGCCATCCTTACCCTGACTCCTGGATACAATTCTTCATGGTGTAAAGTAAACCTTTTATCCAAACTGCCCTTTCACCCCAATGGAGACAACAGTGTTGCCGCCATTCTATTCTTGCATTCAATTCTTGTGACTGTACCAATCAGTATATATGATTCAATATTCCTAACATTTCAAGGTTACAGTTAGTGTTGAGAATGTAATGAGCACCAAGCTCAGTGTGCATGTTAAGGTAGGTTTTGTTACACCCCCTGCAGATGCTATAATCACTAACCCTAGGAGGAAGGGCAACACACTGTTCAAGAAATGCAAGCCAAACTTTGTTTGGTGTAAGTAATGTGGTCAAAGCAACAAGTCTGAACTCTCATGTAAGGGTAGTAGGTCGACATGGAGGTACAATTGGTCCACGCACAACTGTAGAAAATGCACTACTTGGATGTACTGAAAAATGTCCTTTAATAAAGTATAGCGTCTAAAACTATACATTCTCCAGCATGGGGTCTGGCATGGATTCACATGCTCATGAATATTCCCCGTCAGGCTGGGAATCCTCGGTAAAGAAAAAAATCAGTTTTGTTTCTGATCTGTCTTTCTTAGTAGTAACCAATCACTGATCTTTGGGTCATACTGCCCCCAGCCAATGACTGCCCTCTCCCTAAGCCCCGCCTCTGGCAGCCATCCTCAGATTTTTACCGCACGTTCAAGTGTTGGGAGTCCTTGTGCTTTAGCTCTCGAGTTTTTGCTGCGCTTTTTCAGATTTCCTAATTTTTTCGGTTTAATCGAGCCTCAAGCTCCACCGTTTCTACGTCCGATAACGCGGACCCGTTTCGGAATTCTTCTACGCCCCTCAAGGGTGAAGTTTACGCTTCTTGGAGGATTCTGGAAGATCTGCGGCCTACCTCAACGGACATGGCCCCAGGACAAGGGAAGGTCGACGCCCGGATCCAAGCTGTTCAGGTGCTCCCCTGGATGCGGATTACAAAATGTTTTCAAGGAGGACGAGCATTTGCGATTTCTCTACTGCCTTCACGAGGACAAGATGCACGTGGAGAAGGAATGTGCGTTCTGCAAGAACCTTTTGGAACGGACCAAGCAAGATCGTCGTTCCCACCCCGCCGCCTGGCTGGAGAAGGGCACAGCAGGTGAGAAGGCAAAGAAAAAGTCTGAGCGGGCTTCTAAGTCCTGTGAGGGCACCCCGGTGACGGTGGCCCAACAGAAGGCCAAGCACCCCGAGTCCGCGGGCACCGGGTGTGCCGAAAGGTCGGGCTCTTCGGCTGCCAGGCAGGGCGCGACTTCCCCGGCACGTTCAACCATGAGCCAGCGCTCTGGTTCGGGGAAGAGGAAGTCCGAGAACCCGGGTAAGCTGCTGGAGCGGAACCGGTTGATCTTGAAGGGACCCGAGGGGGAGCGAGACGCGGACCCGAGGGGGAGCGAGGCGCTGACCCTCCCAAGGCGAAGGCCCAGGACGCACCTAAGGTGGTGAGGGCTTTGATCCAGCCGGCGAAAGCCTCTATCGAAGTGGTCGCTGCGGCCCAGGCGAAGCCGGCTGAGACTACGCCAGTGGAGATGGCCTCTGGGCCCAGAGTATCCCTGCCACCGCGGAGGGAATCCTCTTTTCAGCCCATCGTTAAGACCCCCGTGAAGACCCCGGCGTAAAAAGAGGGGGGGGGCGGTGGCCATTACAGACTCGGAATCGGCCTCTGAGGAGGATCTGGTGGAAACCGTGAAGGGCATCAACGAGAGGTTAGAGAAAGTTCGATCGCAGGGGAAGGAGCCTGCTGAGGAGATCGAAGATGGCGAGGATGGCGACGAGGGCAAAGGCCCGGTGGAGCAACCGTCGCAGCCATTGCCAGAGCCTCAGGATAGATCAGCGGCCATTTTGTTGGCAATCCAATCCCTATGCACTCGGATAAGGACGAGGTTGCCACGGACCCCGACAGAGGATCCTGAGCCAGGACCGTCGGGAAGCCCCCCGAACAAGCGGAGGAGAGTCCATCCTGCTCCGCCCTTCATGCCCACAAGGCCTGTGGACCCCTCATCCCTCTCGCCTGACCCTCAGGATGATACGGTGGCGATGATACGATGGACATTCCTTCATCGCCTCCCCCTCGGGACTCACCGCCCGATGAAAAAAGACTGGGACCATTTTGACAAAAATGGCACCCTTGGGTGCTTTACTGCTACTGCGAATGCAGCCTGCGTTAAATGCACACCACAGTAGTTTAAAAGTAAACCCCTGCCACCAGCCATTCATCGAGGAAAGGGTAACATAAAAATGTTACATGAGAAGCTAGACAGGGTCTAGAAAGTTATAAATGTAAGTAAAGTCAATTTCACTTTACTGCTCTGGGAAACCGTTTATCCCAGAGAAGGTAGTTAAACCTTTGGGAAATCTGGAAGACTTCCCTGTGTCACTGCACTGAAGGTGCTGTGTGACACAATGTAAAAGATGATGCCCATGGAGTTTGTCGGACTCCATAACCAAAAGAAAGTTTTCAAAATCACATTAAAATACATGCACAAGTGGGGAAAAAGATTCTCACTCTCTCCAGGTTAAAAAATCAAGTCCTCAAAATCCAGCAACGTTGCTGGGGGTCTCCAAGGTGGAGGGAATTAGCACATTCCTGAGACTGTTCCCTAACAGAAACCTTCTCGCCTTTGCTTAGAAATGTATGTATGACTATGTAATTCTCTATGGATCACCCCTTTTATATCAAGAACGGCAAGATGATTGCTATGATTATTCTGAAAATGATTGTTCCTAGTATTGCCAAGATGGTCAATATGTTTACGTGTTTTCTTACTAAAGCAGGTTAAGACTGTAATATATGTGTGAAAACAGCATACATGAATGTGTAATGTTAGAATGGGTAACCCAAAGATAAAGTGTGCTGGTTTTCTTTCAGCTCTGTCTTTTTAACGCATTGGCTCTCGGGCCAATCTAAAAATGTTCCAGTTTTACTGCAAGTCCATTTCTTTTTTTTTTATTCCTTCATCAAATGTTGAAAGGTATCGGACCTCAATTTGAAGTGCTTTTCATTCTTCTTGTCTTTGCTCTTGGCCATTGAACAAGTCTGTATGCACAGAACTTGTTCTCTTGCTTCACCGTTGGTAGCTGCAGGAGGGGTTGGGGGTTTCCCCTTTGTATGGTTTGATGTCGTGCCAATGCAGCCAAGCTTTAATTCCTTTTATCTTGGCAGCTGTGGGTGTGACGTCTTACACCTCATACGGTCTTTCAAAATGGGGCATACTCCAAGTGCGTACAAACTTTCATACCACCACCTGGTCCCCTCGGTATAGTCTGGGTTGCTTTAACAAATCTTCTGCTTCAATTAATTTATGGTCTTTGTTGCTTCACTTTGACCCTTCCCGTTGGTTCTTGACCTGTTGATACACAAATGAAACACTTGCAGTATTTGTTTTTAGGTAATCATGCATCTCGCCACTTAGTGCCTTCGATACACTGTAAGCATCAGTTTTTAACCTAGTTTGAGGTGGGGGCGGAGGGTTGTTCTCATACAGCGTCTAGTCACCAACTCATGAAGAGTGTTGGATGGTGATCTGAGCCAGGCTGGCTTCTTAGGGCGTATAAGGCAAGGGGTAGCCATCCCTTCTTTAAAGACATATTTTTTTATTTTGGCAATCCTCTCCTTTCGCAACCAATTTTTTCTCTCTCACAGACTCCATTCACCTCTAGATAAACTGAGGAAAATGAATGCTTAATTGAAGAATTATTTCTTCGAACAATTCATTCACAAAATGGGGTCATTGACAGACTGCAATACTTCGCCCACCCCCCATCTTGGAAACCTCACACACAAGGGACTTGGCAGCGAACGTGGCCTCAGGGTGTGTGCATTGACCTGACTCAATCCATCTAGAAAAAAGCACATACCACAACCGGCATATATTTGTAGGCGTTGCAGATCTACATAATCTATATGTAGGTGCTGAAATGGGCCATTTGGGTCTAGGAATTGCTCCTTTCACTGTTCGCAGAGCGAGTCCTGCAGTACAGAGACGTATTTATAGGATGGCAAAAGGGGCACTTGCCCCGGGCCCCCAAATTGGAGAGGGCCCCACAAGATGGGCTAATCTAAAGGAGTCTGTTTCCATTGTTAACCAAACATAAATAGCACTTCGGGATATTGTATGGCATGCTGCTGAGGTTAAAACTATTGCCTGTCAAGTACATTCTGATTTGATCATTTCATCAGTAATGCTTCTGTGCTCACTGTGGTATACATAGTGTGTGCATTCACTACAGTACAACTCCTGCAGCACTCAACCTTCTGTGGGCATCATATTGATCATGTACAATAGCCAAAGTTGAAATTCATATTGATAGGTTTGAGTTCTGCGATTGTTCAGAAGATAGCTCAGTATGTTAAGCACTCATTGCAGAGATCTGTGTTGATATGCAAGATTACATTACCAAATTCCAGCAAAGACTCCTCATCTTTTCCTATTTCAGAAGTTGATATACTTCGACACACATCAACTTTGTTTTTTAGCACATCAGGTGCTATAATCAGCAATGTACCCGCACCAGATAGCAGTTGCTATAAAAACAAATATAGCATCAGTATGGTGAAGCTCTAGAAATCTGTTTCTTCAGATGGATGGTTGTAAAACTTAGACAGCCATCCCTAATGAGGAGCATTAAATGTTAGTTTGGAGAAATTTTTAGGTAACCAACTTTAAGACTGTGGAGCCAAAGCATTCATTCAGGTACCCTGGATTTGCTAGCAGACAATACTGTGATCCTGGGCAGTCCTCTTATTACACTGACAGTACTGTGTGGTCTTCTGGCAAATGGTTAGCCTTCTCATGTGGGTGGTATTGTTTAGCTCATTACCTGATCTTTCTTTTTATACTGGTCATTTGAGTGTAACGGGCTCTAGACAGAAGAAAGCTGACCATATATCGCAGGCTTTTGGCAAGCATATTTTAAAGTCTGCTCGTATAACACAGAAAGAAAATGGGTTCTTTTTGTACAATTCAAAGGGTTATCTGCACGTTTATAAATAACAATTTCACAAGCCTTTGTTTTGGGCATATTTAAACCTTTAAAACAAGAAGGAACCCAGACAAAAAGTTTTAAGATCACATCGGGTAGAATGCTGGTACTTCCCTTGATGATGGAGACAATGAAGCTAGATTAATTCTCATTTTGCATAATCTGCTTTTATAATATTTTGCTTTTCAAAATTGTCATGTTGGGTACTATGCTCTGTTCAATTTCCAAGTCGGTTCTATAAAATTGGATTATTTTAGTTCATGGTAAAACCTAGAAAGAAATTGGTAATGTGAAGAAATTGCACCGTTGGGCGTAAATCCCAGCGTAACCTCTTAACCAATGTGTCATCTTCGTCTCTCATATTGCCCAACATGTCAAAATTCTCCATCCCCAACCTTTCAAAATTGTAACCCTTCAGAGTGATTTCGTTGTCAGAGCATGATCTTCAAAAAAGCCTCACTCATGGTTTCAGTGGCTATAGTGTTTCCTCTATATAATATGAGCATTGATATATTGCCCACCACAGCCACTTGTCTTTGCTCTCTAATGGCAACACTATTTAAAAACCATGCCCCTCTTCTAATCTCAGTCTGTCTGGATATAGACACATTTCTGGTAGATTCTAATCTTCATCCACTATGTATGCAATGGTATGTGCAACTTTCGCCTTGCCTCCAATTGGTCTCCTGTATCCATGCTTGAGAGTTTATGGATTCTGTGAGGCAGCTAATCTGAGTTGTTGGTCTATTCTGGATTATGCTTTTCATACAATCTGTCCTTCTTTTATATTATGGGCAGTATACATTTCTCGTGGCTGCTAGAACACATTTACCCTTATCGCGGATTGCTAATGTTGCCCTTGGAATGCTACTTATTTGTCCTGATTACAGCACGGATGAAGAGGGTAATGGGACTGAAAGGGAGCTCCCATGCCTTTTTTGATCACTGGGAGGCAGCAGATGAAGCTATGGGTGGAGACTGTGGTGAGTGGGGTTGGGGGATAATCAGATATTCGGATCCTTTAATTCCTTTGGCTTGGTGTAGGGGGCCCCCAAAGGTCTCTGTACCCCAGGCCCCAAAAGTGCTTAAAATGGCCATGCTGCAGTACATTTCTGGCATACGATGCAATTTACAATAAACTGTGCCACATGCTCTAGCGGATTTGGCGAGAACCAATCTTCTGCAATTGTAGCAGCAAGGGTACAGGGTAGTGAAGCTGCTCCAGCATTACCCTAAATAATGCTAGAGGCATAACTGCCTTTCCAGTGCTATCCTGTCTCTAAATAGCATCTGTCGGGATATAGAACACCCCCGTTTCCTCCATAAATCCTTCTCTTTTTGAGGTGCTTGATCTTGTATCTCAATTAACTGGACAATAGACAGCAGGTGGCAGCCCACCTTCACCAACAAGCATCGTCCTGCCATCTGTTTAACACCGATTTCAAAATTAGAAATGGTTGAGAAATAGGGTGCCTTTTTGGCTCCTAAATGTGCGTCTTGTTCTGCGAGAAATTAAGCCTTCCCGTTTAGTATGCACTGCGCATTGTACGATTACCAGAGTCAATGAGAGTGCTAATGCTCTAAGACGTTTATCCAATAGGGCCGCATGTTGCACTGGAGTGCCGTTTGTGCAGAGGAAGCCCCTCCTTTTCCAACGGGACATACCTGCGTGTACGGTTGATGTCACATAGACGGAGTCAGAGTACACCGTCACTGCCTTATCTTCAAATCTCTGAAGCGTGGCAATGAGCGCCACTAATTCTGCAGGTTGTGCTGAGTAATGCAAAGGCAATCTCACGTTTGTCACTACCTCAAATTCACCCTTTCGGTTCAGCTTTACTGCTGCTGATCCAGTATGCCTTTCGACAGTCGTTTGGTCAATAAAGAGAACGCCCCGAACCCCCTCTCCCCAATAGCTTTTTCTCTGGCTTGGGGAATATCATCATAGTCTTCAGTGTACGTTGTGCAATCATGTACATAGTCATACTCTCCTACTGGTTCTACCATGAACGTTGCTGGGTTCACTGTCTTACATTGTACAATTTTGATCGCAGGATTTGAAATAATTGCTTCGTATCCTGATGCTCTTTGGTGGTCAATGTACTTTGTTTCTATAAAATCGCAAATAATGCCTGCTCAACAAATAGTGTTACATAACACCCCATTGTTATACTTGAAGCTTTTTCAATCGCAAATGCTGCAGTAGTAGTGTAGAACTGCTCACAAGGACAATGCCCTTTCATAGCTGGGTCTAAAATCCCATTATAGTATGCCAGTGGTTTATGTCCATGTCCTAATGTTGTTTTCTGTATAAGGACTGCTGTCATGACCTGGTCATTTGAATGAGAAGATTAATAAAATTCTTCATGATAATCTAGAATTCCTTACACAGGGGCTGTACTGATTGTTTTTTAATCCTTGAAATCCTTCGGTCCTCATCTGTCAGTTATTTTACTCGTGCTCACCTGTGCTGCTTTAAGTCTTTTTAAAAGTGGTTGAATATATTTACTGTAATTGAAAACCCAAGCCTTACAATAGTTCCAGGCCTAAAAATGGGTGCAGTTCCATCACTGTTTTAGGTTCTGAGGTGTTCATAGTTGCTTCTGCTCTTTCAGCCGTCACTTGAGAAATATATTGTCCTATATACAAGACCTCTTTCTGACAGTACTGTAGCTTTTGTCCACATTATATCCTTTCTCTGAGTATATTCATAAGCTTAACTGAGTCTTCTCTGCCTCTTCTGTCTCACTGCACACCAAAATGTCACCCACGTATTGGACTATTGCACTTTCGAGCTTAACATTGCCTAGATCCATCTGGAGGACTCTGTTAAAGAGTGAAGGGGACTCGCAGTACTCGTGTGGCAAGCAAGTATGTTTCAGGGGGATATTTCCATATGAAAAAAGTCTAATCTTGTGAGTCTTTATGAAGGGGAATTGAAAAGAGCGCATTCTTTAAATCTAGGACTGTGAATTATTTGGCCTTAAATGGGATGTTACACAAATTTTGAAACTTGAAACAGGATTTGAAACTAAAGGAAACTGCTTCGACTATATTGTTTAAGGGGCAAAGGTCCTGTATGGATCCCCATGACCCCCTAGCCCCATTGATTTTCTCACGAGTACACAGCCGTGTTATATGGAGAATCGGATGGTACAAGAAAACAGTGAGAAACCTGCCGCAAAATGCAGATGGTGAACTGCCACACCCAACATGTAGTAGGGCCGCCGTACATGGGCGGTCGGATTACGGGACAAAATGCAATGAAAAACATAGCACAAAATGAAGAAAGAAAATGCAAGATCCACACAAGCACCGGAAATAGAATGTGCTGTAGCCGTGTAAACATCTTCTCAGAAATAGAACGGTTAAAACATGAAGTACAGCAGAGCATACTTCTCACATAAAGAACAGGCACAGCATGAAGTAGCCCTGTAAGCTTTCTCTCCCACATACAACAAAAACATGTTGCAAAGCAAGCTTACTTCACGCACATAACTGGTACATCATGAGCAGCAACACAGCAGCATTTTTCCCCTCAATCACCCACACAGAGTGGCAGCATGGGCGTCCGCAACACCCGCTTACCTCATGCCTACTTGGATATTGATTGTTTTCATCATGCACATTCAACCACTGAGTGAGTAGGTGTCCAGTGAACTCTGCCTGCAGCATAAAGGATACATCACTGAAGGAAAGCGATGAAACCTCGACACAAAATCGCTGCAGAGCATGGATGTTTTTTCAGTAAACCTGGATACAAAACCCCATGTTTGCAAGCTAGAGCCCTCAAAAAGCACATCAATGCAGTGTTACCCACCCTGTCGTCCACATTTAGAGCCTGCAACAATCCATCTATCGCAACAATGCATAACATACATGTAGAAAATGTGATTGCCCAGTATAGAAGACTCCCAAACAGAAGTGCACATATCACAGACTTGGTATAGAAGAACAGGTGAATATTCAAAACATTGTATATTTCGGAATAAATTGTATATTTCGGAATAAATCTTTTGTGAAAAAGTGGTATTCAGTCAAATTTTCGGTTTCTTATACAGAAACATCAAATATACCTCCATCCGCCTCTCTGTACATGGGTTATTGCTTTGCTCTTAGAAAAAGGGCTCCTGGCTCAAGCTTGGTTTTTAGTGCTCCTACTCCTTTCAATAGACCTACGTCGTTTGGACTTGTGGTCCATACAATACTTTGCACTTTCTCTAAATCTTCCCGGGAAAAATTATGGTTTCATTTTTACCAATGCCATTCTCTGCAGTTTTTCTCTGTTCTCTACTTTAATCCAATAAATGACTCATGAAAAATACTAATCCATCATCTAAATACTTATCTTTAAACAGCTCCTCATCTGTCAGCCTGTACCCTTCACTAAGGGCTATCACTGTTCTACATCCTCTTACCTCATCTGTCCCATGAAGAATCACCCTTTCCTCTCTGACCACTTCATCTTCTAACTCCAGCGGGATAATCTGCCCCCATCCATCATCCATAGGAATTTCTGGTCTGAACAAACTCATCAGGTATTCTTAATAGTTTACCTATCAATCTGGGTAACCACGATAATAACAGTCACTCCATGCAAGAATACTTCTGGGTCCAAGGGGACCCCTTGTAATGCTGTCTAGCCTGTAAAGGCTAATATTAATTCTTGCATTCATAAAATGTATCCCTGGGGTGGAACACATTATTCCTTCATCAGTAAAAGATAGCGTCATGTTAAGGTTCGTCATTGTCACACCCAAATATCTTAACTGCATCTGCCTAGAATATAATAATGGAATCAACATGTTGTCTTTTCCTATAGATTGGTCATTTGTCTGGGAAAGGAACTAAGCTCATGACCCCAGAGAAGCTGTGTGCATTCATGGCAGTACCCGACATTGGATTTACTCAAACGTCCCGTACCCTTTCCTCGATCCTTGTGGGCATCCCCCAACATGGGGCTGGTACCGGAACCTTTGGCAGTGTAAAAATGAGCTTTCCCTTTAAATTTAGCATAGCACGCGTGGGCGCAACCTCAGACATCTCGCCTCAACCCCCTTTTCCGCACGGATGGTGTCAGACCTGGTAGCCAGCGTGGAGACCATTTTTGCTTTCTGCTTGCTCCCCGTTTATTTTTTTTCTCTCCCAATTCTTATATTACTTTGCTTTGGTATCTCACCTCCTTGGCGCATGTCAGCCGCAGGAGGATTTACGAGATGTGCCTCTTGTGACTGCTTGTTCCCGGCCTCGGACCGCCATGCACTCGGTCTTGATTTTTTTGGGTCCGACCACCGCTGGAACTCATCTGCAGCCTGCTTCGCTCTGTCACAGGGCATTGAAGAATTGATTGTTGCAGTGGAGGGAGATCTTCAACACTTCTCACTCTCTCCAACTTAAGGACTTTGTCTCCGGGACCTCTCATCAAGACAAGGTGTAGGACCTCTGTTCAGCATGGCTCCACAGCGTGGAGACGCCTTCCCCGGGGTTCCCATGGATCCGGGTTCCTCGCATTCAGGCTCTGGCAGGCCTTAGGCCTCTGAGGCTATCGGCTCCCAAGCTGAGGGCTCCAGATGGACGATCAGACTAATTCTCTTCTATCTGGGGGGAAGAGGGGGTAAGGGATCGTCCAGTGCCACCCCAAGAGTCGTTTCTCTGCTAGATCCAGCACGGCTACTGGCACAAGTGCTGGGGGCTCCCAGCCCTCCGGAGCTCGCTCTGAGGCAGTCATTCAGGGTGTTTCGACTACCAGCCATCCAGCGGAGGGCTCAGTGCCTACCAGAGGGCTCTGAGGTAGACGTCGCTGCCTCTGGCGCAATACCCAAGCTGTATCCTATCATGTGCGAGGCCTCTCCTGGCTCACGGCCTTCGCGCCCTCCTGCCCAGGTCGTGGCGCAAGGCTTCATAATGGCAGAGCGGCACGTGGTGGAGCCTTCCAGGCATGCATTTTTTTCTTTGATCTGGCTCGGGGTCCGCCAGTGCTTTCGCCCATCGAGTGGGCTTTGCAGGACGATTCCAACCCTCTTTCTTCTGAAAGCTGCAGCGCATCCTATGGCACAGGATTTTGCTCTCCACGGGGGTACATTTACCCATCACAACCTAACCGCCACACACCAGGCACCTCAGTGCTTTGACCAGGAGCGGAGGCCCAGCACCTAAGAGGGCAGGGCTCCTAGGACCCAGGGGCTAGTGAGGACCGCTTCTTTGTGCGCCTCCTCTTCCTCATGCGTTCGCCTCGAATGAAGGGGCTCCTGAAGGACTTTGTGAGGGAGCTTAGCCCCCAGGCAGCACTGCCTGTGCCTCCTCCCCTACAGACTCCTCTGCTCTTCTGGACCCTCAGGTTCAGGCCCTACCGGTTGTGCTGACCCTGCCACCATCTCCTGTACCACCAACGCCTCCCCCTTAACAGCCGTCTGACTTGCCTGTGACTCGGGACTTGGGGGGTTGGGGGGGCGTGGCCCGTCGGTACCTGTGTCCCATGTCCCGGATTCCCCTCTGCCTTTGAAAAGGGGGTGGGGGGGGGGCAATGACGATGAGCCCTCCAGGAGTCTGGTGTGCTCGCAGAGGTCTTGGGAAAACGCACCACGACCTGGTCTTGCATTCACCTCTAGAAGGATGTGCTGCAGGTGGTATGGGAGAAGCCCAGTGCCAATGCCCAGATAACAAGAAGTTGGACAGAAGGTTTAGGCTGATGGATGGGGAGCCAATGCTCCTTGCCTTCCACCCACAGCCCCATTCCTTTGTGGTGGTTGCTGCCTCCTTGTATTCTAATCCATTGTCTCCTTCCACAGGAACCACCTCCTGTTGCCGCCTCAAAAGAGGACAAAATGCTTGAGTCCTTGGAAAAGCACTGTTACTCCATCTCGGGTCTGCATATGCGGCAGGCCAATGCGGACGCCCTCTTGGCTGCGGCTAACCAAAAGCTGTGGCGGGAGCTCTGGGAATTTCTTCCCGACCTCCCTTCGGACAAACAAGCCTTCTTCAAGGCCCGTCTGGCAGATGCCCTGGCCATTGCGCAGCACCCCATCAAGTCTTTGCTCTCCCACATTGACACAGCCAGCAGAGGGCTGTGTCTTGGGGTCTAGATAAAGACGGCCTGGATGCACGCTGACAAGTTTTCATCTGATGTGCAGGAATGTATCCTAGCTCTGTCCTTTGAGGGTGTGGACCTTTTTCATTCATCCAACGATGACGAATTGAGGAAAAGAAAACCTCCACTCAAACCATCCTGACAAAGCCCAGTCAGAAATCATTTCCTCAATCCCAGGTTAGGACAGAGTTCAACCCTGAACTTTCTCCAGCTTCAAGGGTTTCAGCGACCACATTACGCAGAAGCCTGACAGGTTGCCCTGCAACAACAGAAGGAAGCAGCAGAGGGTGTTTCATGTTTTTTTTTTTTTACTCTTCCTCTGGCCCCCCACGCCTCCCGCCCCACCTGACACCACGAAGCAATGACATCAGGGTCGGGGAACACAGCTCGCATGTGGGGGGCCGTTTGGCTCTGTTCTAGAACACCTGGAAGCGTCTTTTCACCAACCCGTGGATCCTATCCGTAGTCTCCATGGACTTCAGCCTTCCTCTTCCTCTACCATCCTCACCTCTGTCAGATCAGGTCACCTTTTTTTACAGGAGGTCCTTTTGCTCTTGGAGATGCAGGCGATAGAACTGGTTCCTCTTGTAGACAGGGGCTTTGGTTACTATTCCAGGATTTTTCTGGTACCCTAAAACCACCAGGCTGGCCTGAGGGTACTCCTGGACCTGTCATTTCCAAGTCTGTCCTTATCGCTGGAACGTTTAAAGATAACTACTCCCGCGCTCAAAGCAGTCTGTGTGCAGGGGGCCAAATTTGTTCCCTGAACCTCAAGGATGTGCACATGCATGTACCCATATATGAACTGCATCTAGAGTTTCTGCGGTTCACTTCCAGCACAAAGTGCTGCCTTTTGGCCTGAACTCTGCCCCTCGTGTCTTCACCAATTTGATGAATGCAGTGGCGGGCCTTCTCTGCTTGGTGGGCTATCGTCTATACGCTTAGCTGGACTGGTTGGTGAGGGCAGGGTCACCCAAAGGGGTGGTGCGCGTCTGCCAGAGACTGGTGGATACACTTCATCAGTTGGGGTTTTCCCTGAACTGGAGGAAGTTGCAGTTATGCCAGTCTCTGCAACTGATCTTCCTTGGGAGGCGTTGGAACACTCAAGAGGCTTCTGTCCCTCTGCAAGGCGGTGGGGCACTTAGTGGCCAACTCAATCACCTCAGCATGATGGTTCCAGCACATTCAGGGCCTGATATCCTCCTGCATACTGACTGCTGCACGTCCGTCTCAAGCTCTACATGTCGGCCAATGGGGATCAGATGATGGGGTCTCGTTCAACATGATCCCAATACCACTGCTCCTTTTGCCCAACATTCGCTGGTGGCTGATGGACGACAATGTTTCAGTGGGAGCCCCCTTTACCCACCTGGAGCCTAACCTGATGGTGGACTCCTCTTTTGTGCTGGGGTCTGCTCTGGAGGGCTATGCGATACATGGAGCATGGTCCAGGATGGAAGCCCTCCTACATATCAAAATGCTGGTTTTTCTCCTCAGGCGCACTCAACACTTTACTAATAGAAATGACTCAATAATACATCGCTGAGCATCAAATTGCCTGTGAATCAGTGCTAAATTTAATTGAGATGATTGGTAGAAACAAATTGTCACGGTCTATGTGAATCACAAAGAAATATAATATCTGTCTCAATACAGATACTCAAGATGGTTCAAAAAGGCGACCCGTGTTGGGTCATGTGTCAATCATAAAAAGCACTAATGAAGCTCTTGATACATAACACTTGTCTTACATTAAGCAAGAATACAGGGTGTACCATCAAACTCTATATACAATCTGCTCGAGCTCAGGGTAGCGGGCTTGGCCCTGAAGGCACTTTTGACACTCATCAGGGACGAGTCGATTCTGGTCAGGACAGTCAATTCTACTACAATGCTTTACCTGAACAAGCAGGGTGGCATCCCTGCCCCTTTCCCCCTGCTCTGCAGGGAGGCGTTTTCGATCTGAGAATGGGCCCTCGCAGACTTTGGTTTTCTGCAGTCCACCTGCCGGGGAACAGCAAAGCCGAAGCGGATCACTAAATTGCTTGTGGTTCAACACCTACGAGTGGGAGTTGCACAAGGACTCCTTGTTGCCCCTGTTCCAGCGTTGGGGGTTTGCAGACCTGGACTTGTTCGCATCTCCTCTGAATGCCAAGTGCCCCCAGTTTGCCTCATGGGTAGGTTAGGGTCGGGGGTCACTGGAAGATGTCTTCCAGATTTGCTGGCACAGCCGCCGGTGTTGGGTGTTGCCACCCACCCCTCTGCTCCATTGGGCCCTCTGCAAGTTCCAGGCTTCCGTGGGCTGCAGCCTCATCCGGGTTGCCCCCCACTGGTTTTCAAGACCCTGGTTTTGGATCTGCTGCAGTTGTGCTCCCAGGGTCCCCTCTATCTTCAGATCTCCAGCAGGGGTTTCCTGATGCAGCAGGGTGGAGCATACGGACCCTGCCAAACTGACCCTGGCACCTGATCAGCTGAGGCTTTAGCATGCTCAATTTTCAGATAACTGGGACATTATTCAGCAGGCCAGGAGGGCCTCGACTCGGTCCTAGTATAAAAGCAAATGGACTAGTTTCTGCCATTGGGCTCGCAACAAGGGTCTGAACCTGGTCACTTGTCCTCTGGATGATGATCTGGCTTTTTCAGCGCACCTAGCTCGTTCTGGAGTTCAGGTGGATACTTGCTGCACATATTTGGCGGCCTTTCGGGCTTACAAAAATTAGGCCCCAATCATGTTTTCGGCAGCCAACCCGGTGGTTAAGGCACACCTTAAGGGGTTGTCTAAAGTTAGGCCGCACCCAGCGTGGGACCGCAACGTGGTTCTCGCGGATTTGCAACACAAGCCTTTCTAGCCGATGGCCCACGTGGGCATCCGCTCTCACCTTTGTGCGCTCAGTTAGTGAGCTGCAGGCATTGTCTTCGTGCAAGCCCTTCACCATGTTTCACAAGGTCATCTTGCGCACTCACCCTAACTTCTTGCCCAATGTGGTCTCAGTTCCATCTGAATCAAGAGATCTGCCTGCCGGTGTTCATCCGAACTCACAGTCGGAGGAAGAGAGGCCCTTACATTCCTTGGACTTCTAAAGGATTCTCAAGGTTTATATATCTGACGAAATCCTTCAAAAATCCAAGGCACTGTGTGACTTGTGGGGGCTCCTCCCCCAGCTCTCAGGCATCCAAGGCTTCCATCGTCTGTTGTATGGTCCAGGCCATTTCAGAGGCCTACACGGCCATGGGCAATCCTGTTTCTGAGGGGAGTCATGCCCATGCGGTCAGAGTGAAGGCCACAGCCGTCGCGTTTCAGAGACATGCTTCTTGGGATGTCATCGGCAAGGCAGCCACTTGGGCCACTCCGTCGACCTTCTGTAAAAACTGTTCACTGGACACCAGCTCCAGGCATGATGCAGTTTGGTCAGGAGGTTCTGAAGAACCTTTTTGGTTCATCGGAGATATGAGGCAGGTTGTGATAGTCCCCCCCCCCCCCGTGCCCTAGACTAAATTTAATGGGAAGCTCATTTTTTCACTGCAAAAGATTGTTACCCTCCCCATGTTGGAGTACTTGTCAACCCATTGGCTAGGTGGAGTCAGGACTTGGGCCTCTAGAACCTGGCATCCTTTTCTAAAACCCCCTTGGGGCCACTCCTGGCGCCTATGGCGCCAGGCTCATACACCATGAAAAACATGTGCTTGGGAACTACTTAATGTGTTATCAGCCAACATGGAGGCTTCCACATAGCTTGGTTCCAAAGAACCAAGCTATGCGGTCTAGTGTTTTGGGTGTGGCAGCCTAGGGACTACTTTACCTGGACTATTTTGTTGGGGCTATTTAAACCACACCCGAGCAAGACAACACGCTTCGCGTTACTTTGCAGCTTGCAACGTGACGCTCACTGTGTCCAGCTATTCCCTCGAACCTTGGAGAAGCTGAACCTGCAAGGAGACAAAAGGAACATAATTAGCAGCAGCATCTTACCTGCAGTCTTCATCTTTAGCCACTTGCAGCTACTGAGAACGGCTTCCTCGAATCTGCACGCCTCCCGGACAGAACGACCTGAAAGAGGAAGATAGAGGCAACATTAAAGAAAGCAGTAGACACATTTGCAAGTTACGAACTGCTCAAAAGGCTTACCTGGCTGGTCGCCTCTTGGCTGGCACCACTCTGGAAATTCCACTCGCGCTGAAGAACACCGTGACCTACAAGGAAGGAAAACACAGGTTAGCAAAGGCAAGACTTTGCAACGCTGCGCATAGCGCTTACTTACCGCATCATAGCGCTCTTAAAACGCATCATTTATCAGCGGGGCTCAACCAAGCCAGTTCATCGCGCTAAAGCTCCACATACCTAAGGGAGAAAGACACCTTTTTAAACAAAGAAAGGCATGCAGGATAGCAACAAAACTAAAGAACAGCAATAAGAAATACCTGAACAATATCATTGAAGTAACTGGACCGCACACGCCCATGAAAGACAACGCGCCCCTGCAAAGAAGGCAGGACGCAGAGCACACCTAACTCTACCACAAGGTGAGGAGAGGGTCCCAGAGGGGCTGAAATCATACGGGGGTGGAGGGAGGATACTTACCCCGGTCGGTCAGCCTTGAACACAGTCCTCCTGTATTTTCAGGCAGAACCTTCCCCGCAGACCACATCTGGGCAAAGCTGAGAAGCATA
Organism: Ambystoma mexicanum; assembly: GCF_040938575.1. Lineage (NCBI taxonomy): Eukaryota > Metazoa > Chordata > Amphibia > Caudata > Ambystomatidae > Ambystoma > Ambystoma mexicanum. Next base: position 159,219,987 of record NC_090926.1, on the reverse strand, counting down.
CCAGCGAGTAACCCGGCTGGGTGGCGTTCCTGTGGATACCAGGTGAGCGTAACAGTACTCTAGTCACTACAGTGAGTAACTTACATTTTTCTGTCACAGACAGGAACGAGTTGCTCCGGTGTCTACAAGAAATGAAAAGGTTGCGACTCCTATTGTCACCTTGATTCCTCTTGGGGGGCGGGGGGGTCTGGTGTCACAGATGGTACTGAACACATCAGGTCGCTCTGTGGGTTGTCCTAATGTAGACATAAATTCATCCCTGTACCTGTAAAAGAATTTCCTCCTATCATGACAACACGTCCTAATTTGGGTGCGGGTGCTTGCTGGGCTCCTGTAGTCCTATTCTATTCTGGCACCATGGCCTCTTGTGTCTGCGCTTGCTGAGTTTGTTCCTGTTGTGTTTGTATGGGCACTTGCTGCAATTGCCCTTGTGGCGATTGCTTTTGTAATGCTTGCTGGATTTGCTGTGGTTGCAGCACACATGTCTGAGCCTGCGTGTGATCTTGGGCATAATACAACTGCAGTTCTGTATTATATTGCAGAACATAGCCCATCCCCCCCTCATGGAGCTTGCCAATTTAGCTGCATGCCTCCTTTGCTTCTACATATTCTGGCTATGCGTTATATTCGTCCGCAATTCCAGCATTGTTGCAGATGTTAGCCATGAAATTCTTCTTTCCTGAAGGTTTTAAAATCCACCTAGTCGTCCTCTAGGCCCATTCCCTCTGCCTCTTGGCCCAAAATTATACCCACTCTAATCCCTGGCATACACTACGTTGTTTGCAGCACTGATCGCATCTCCCATGTCACCTCACCTTCATTACTCAGTACCGCTCCCTCTATGGCTATTTTTGACATCTTTTTTCTGAACTAGCATCAATCGGCAGTGATGTACGATTGTCAATTGTATTTCTGGCCATGGTTTCGCTTCCATTCCCACCAGTCTTCATTTGCTGTTGCACTGGGTCAAGCAGTCCGTGACACAAAATGTGGTAAAATAATGCCCATGTTTTATCCCCGGTTCACACATCTCATGGCGCCATCTCTCTCGGATGTCTTGAATATAGGCGACAGGGTCTTCATCCTTCACCATTTGCCTAGTCATAGTCGCATCCATATCTGATGTATCGAGATACTGTACTCTGAGCTCCCGCCATACATCTGCTCTGCAATGATTAAATGGCGCTCCATTGTGCCGTGTTTTGTGCAGTCACACCTGCGTATCCTGCTTACTTCGAAATGTACTCAGCTCTCTCCTATAATGGCTGCTAGCAAGCCTTTTATGTCACCTACGGCTAAGGTAATTCCTGATGTCATTCTCTCTAGTTCATGAATTCCTTTTCCTGCACCAGAAGTTAAACTTTGTAATTTACATCTTAAATTATCTTTATCCATTTGTGGCCACGGTATCGATTGTGGTCGTCCTCCCATTTTCTCTAATAATGGAAATTGTGAAAGTCCTGGTCCATAATCATACCTTCCTACACGTCTTGGTTTCCAGGTGGGGCTAGTCTTGCCTGCATGTCTTTGTCCTGGAAGTGCCCTTAATCTGCTTACATAAGGCGTGGATACATCTCCTGTACTATGCGATCGTGCTTGTGGTCGATCAGTGTATGGTGTCGATTCTGGTGTTCTTTCTTTTGGGTCCTCTAGATCTGACCATTTTACCCCTTTTTTCTACACACTTCTTTTGAAAATAGGCATGCGCCCTCCCTTCGGGCACTCTTGTTTTCTTCCCTTTCTTTGTCTGACATTATGCCCCAGCTTGTATGAATTATCTTTTACGCATCATGAAGATCTGCTCTACTTAAAGACAATGGTCTGTGCTCGTCTGTTATGACCACATATGACCTTCCTTCAGTAACCCTCGATACAGCTCCTCCTATGTTCTCTTGGGTTTTATACCCTTCTTTATCATTTGCCTATATAAATCCCCAATTATTTGCCCTACGTCTCTTGCATCAGCCCATGTTGGTATTCTTGTTAACCCTTGCAGCTCCCTGCAGGGCTGTTGTGACCCTCTCTTCCTCAAATTGTTCTTGTGCTTCGATCAGCACTATGTTTCTATGACCTAGATAATCTCTCATCATCTTAGTCCCCTACTTCTGTTCATCTCTCTTCCTCAGCTCCCTTAATTAATCTTTCGCTCCCCTTCTTTGAAACCTGCGTACTTTCATTCTTTGCGCTTCTACCTCCTCTAGTCTCTCCTAGTCTCCTTTTCTTTCCATGCCTCGTACGTTCTTTGTTCTTCCCTTCGCTTGCATTCTTTCTTTCTCTTCTTTATATGATCTCCTTCCTTTTTCTGCTCCTCTCTCCTGTTTCTTGAACCCCATCAATACCCTTATCGTCCAACTTAAGTAATATTTGTTTTTCTGTACTATTGTTATTCCCTTAGCTTGGTCTTTTCTTTTTTTCTGCTTCCTTGCTTCTTTGTCTATCTCCATCTTTCGAAGGGATTGTGTCCTCCGACGTATTCCACATCTATGACAGTAATCACCACAGCTGTGCTGCTTTGGAAAATTTTCGGCTCCTGCGTCCTGCATCGATGACCTCGATACGCCCCTTCAAGGACCTCCTCCGAAGGCCGACATCACTGGATGTTGTGTAGGACGCACGACGCCCATAGCCTCAGTTCCATTTTTTCCATGAACGTGTTCGCTTCGGAATCTCAGCGCGTGTCGGTTCTTCTAGTGTTGAATTGGTCCTTCGTTCTTGGTTTCTTGTGAAAGAATTAGGTCTTTGTCTTCTACCCTGACGTCGGCCTTCAAGAAGTGCTGCGGCTGCAGTTCCAAGATGTCGCTTACAGACCTGCAACACGTACTGCCTGTGGTGCCTCGGCGAGGACCACGCTACCGATGACTGTGACGAATGCCAGTCTTTGACGTCGAAGGCCTTGCGGGAGCAGAAGAAGAAACTATCTGTAGGTAGGGTTTCCAAACCCCATCAATCGATGTCTGCTGGGCTTTCGACCGATTCAAGGGGCGACTCTCCCCGTCGGCATAAGTCCAGTGGGTCTTGGTCCCGGAGTGGTCCCTGCCATTCCTCTGCCTCTTCTAGGCACTTGCGGAAGCGCCGTCACCAGTCGCCTTCCCCGTCCTCGTGTGAGGACTCTGCCGGAGAGCGGGTAGCTTGTCCCAACAAGCATTCTTCTCTGGCGGAATGGGACGCATTTCATAAGGAGATGGCGATTTTCGAATCGCAGGGCTCCGTTCCGTCCAAGCCTTCGAGTGAAGCCGGCAAGGAACACACTAGGGCCACCGCTCTCACACCTTCGGGCTCAGCGGTCGGCACGATCATCGGGAGCCGCTGAGGTCCCGATCGTACAAGGTGGATCGCTCCAGGTCCCGGTCCTCGACGCCCTCGAGACCGTTGGAGCCTGTGAGGCCTTTGAAGAAGTCGACACTATCGGCGCTGAGGCCGCCGAAGGACACGCTCGGGGCTCCGGCCTCGAAGCAGTTGGCGAAGTCATCGGCGCCTCGCTCGACGCCGATTCTGTCAACGCCTTTTGTGGTGGCTTTACCAGAGGTACCCCAGAGGACGGTGGAAACTCTGAGGAAGGCCCTGAGTAAATCAGTGAGGCCTGTGTTTGAGCCTTTTTCTGTGCCCTCATCCAGGGATTTATTCCATCCTATGGATTATATCTCGGAGTTGGATGAAGGGTCAGATGTTGAGGGGTTTGTTCCTCATGAGGTTCCTGACGAACTGTTTGGTCATAGCCAGATGGAAGACTTGCATCAATCCTTGCATGACGCCAGTGCTCTGGACGCCTCCTCGGAGGTTGAGTTTGGCAGGGCTGAGCCTAGTACACACGCTGAGTCTTCGTACAGGCGTCTCATTTCGAGGGTGACTGAGTACTTGGGGTGGTCTGCACTACCTGTGGATTTTCTGCAGGATGACCTGACAGATATCCTTGACCAAGGTCCATCCACTGACCCGGTGTTGCCATTACAAACGGCCTTACAAAGAAGGGTGGCGGCAGCTTGGACTACTCCGGAGAGTCATCCGGCAGTAAATAAGTAGTTACCGAAAAAATACCGTCTAGCCATTGGCGACCCCGGCTACTTGTCCACACACCCCAATCCGGAGAGTTTGGTGGTACAGGCGGCTACGGACCCAGCAAAGCAGGCGGCGTACCCTACAATCCATTCTGATGGGGACAACAAACACTTTGACGGTTGGGCGAAGAAGGTATTTTCTTCTGGGGGTATGGCTTTAAAGGCGGCCAACTCCGTTTGTGCCCTTGCAAGATTCACCCACTCTCTGTGGAATTGTGTATCTTTGGCAGCTGAACATATTCCCGAAGGGGAGGAACAGGATGGTTTTCTTGCCCTCGTTCAGGATGGCCAGGATGCCATGTGTGATTCCGTTCAGTCGGGTCTGGACATAGCAGACTGCGTCAGCCGGTCCATGGCGGCGAGCACCGTGATGCACAGGTTTGCGTGGTTTCAGAAGTCGGGGTTTGCTCCTGATGTACAGTGCGGGCTTCTCAAAATGCCCTTTGATGGTGTCCATCTTTTTGGCAGCAAGGCTGATGAGAGCCTTGAGAGGTTGCAGACCTCCAAAGCTGCAGCAAAGTCGTTGAGCGCTGCAGTACTTCAACCTCCGCCTTTTCGTCCTAGGGGACATCAATGGAGGGGAGGTTCCTTTCGATACTACTCTTCTTTTGGTAGATCGAGGAGAGCTGCCAGTCAAAGGGGCCAACGTAGGAGTACCAGAGGTGGAAAACAAGGTACTGGAGGTGCCAAAGCCGCTCGGGCAGCTGCCTTTTTGCCCTCAGGCACTGCAGCAGCCGCTTCAGCTCCGTCGTGAGGCCAACTCCCATGGTTCGCCGGTTGGGGGAAGGATGGCGCAGCATCTTGTGGAATGGCGTGCCATTACTTCAGATGTGTGGGTTCTGGAGATCATAGCCCATGGCTACTGTCTTGCTTTCCAGTAGAGGCCTCACGACAATCCACCGTGAAGCTCTCTTTGAAGAGTCCGGATCTGCTCCTTGCGCAGGAAATCAAATCCCTGCTGGAGAAAGGCGCCATAGAACTGGTGCCTGTAGCGGGGAGGAACAAGGGATGGTATTCCCCATATTTTTTGATCCCGAAAAAAGACGGGGGATTGAGACCCATCATGGATTTCCGTGGTTTGGAAAAGCTCCTCAGGAAGTACAAGTTCAAGATGGTTACTCTCTCTCAAGTCCTCCAGGCCCTTCAACTTCAGGACTGGTTGGTCTCTCTTGACCTCAATGATGCTTACTTTCATGTGCCGATTCATCCTAAGCACAAGAAGTACATGAGGTTCGCGGTTGGCGACTCGCATTTTCAGTTTCGGGTCCTGTCGTTCGGATTGACCTCTGCCCACAGGGTTTTCACCAAGCTAATGGTGGTGGTAGCAGCGTTTCACAGGAAAGGGGAGGATTCATGTCTACCCTTACTTGGACGATTGGTTGATCAGGAGGCGCTCTGCCGAGCAAGTCCTGGATCATCTGTCAGCCAACTGCCACTCCCTTAACAGACTGGGCTTCTCCCTCAACTTAAAGAAGTCCCACTTGCCACCTACCCAGTGGCTCCAGTACATCGGAGCAGTGCTTGACGCATCCCTGGGGCTGTGTTCGCCTCCCCAGGAGAGGGCTCATCACATTCTGCAGATGGTGCACAAGTTTCAACATGACCAGAGTCTCCCGGCGTTCGAGTTCTTGAGGTTGCTCGGCCTCATGGCATCCTGCATTCTACTGGTGCTAGAGGCCAGGTTGTGGATGAGATCTCTGCAATGGGCTCTCAAGATGCAGTGGTCGCAGTCCTCCGGCAGGATGTTGGATCCCGTTCAAGTGCCGCCCTCGGTCACCCAGGATCTTCTGTGGTGGGCCGTCGAAGGCAATCTGATGAAAGGGGCTCCATTTTGGCTACCCTGGCCACAGGTAACGATCGTGATGGACGCATCCCTCCCGGATGGGGAGCTAGTGTCAATGAATTGACAGTCAGCGGTCGTTGGCCTCCATCGGAGTCCAGACTCCATATCAATCTGTTGGAGCTGCGGGCTGTCAGGCTAGCCCTGAAGGGTTTTCTGCCATCTGTGCGGGCGAAGAATGTCCGGATTCTGACGGACAATACAGTGGCCATTCACTACCACAACAAAAAGGGCGGGGGGCAGGGTCTCTCCCACTGTGCAGAGAGGCGATGCAGCTCTCGTTCTGGGCCATCCAGCAGGACATTTTTATCTCGGCAGTTCATCTGGCCGGAAGACGAAAACGAGGCGGCGGACGCTCTGAGCATGCAGAGCACGGTCTCTCACGAGTGGGAGCTGGCTCAGGAAGTTCTCTTGGAGATCTTCGCCCTTTGGTGGACCCCACAAGTGCATCTCTTCGCCACCAGTGTCAACCGGAAGTGCAAAACATTCTTCTTGCGGGAATTTCCTCCAAGAGGAGCCTTAGGGGACACGTTTGTAGTGGAGTGGTCCTTCCCACTGCTGTACGCGCTTCCTCCAGTCCCCGTCATTCCGCAAGTGTTGCAGAGTTTAGAGGGTCGGTTCCCGAATGATCCTCATTGCTGCGGCATGGGCCAGGAGAGCGTGATACCTGGACCTTCTCGACATGTCCATCTGCCCTCCACGCCGTCTTCCCTACCAAGACGATCTATCTGCTCTCACAGGAGGGGGGACGGGTTCTCCATCCAGAGGTCAAGTCTCTCAGCCTTCATGCTTGGTATCTGAAAGGTTGAGGTATAAGGATTGGGACATCCCTTAAGACGTGATGGAGGTCTTGCTTTCGGCCAGACTGCCCGCAACAAAGTCCCTGTGCCGTTGGAGAAAGTTCTGCGACTGGTGCAGGGTTCAGAATGTGGATCCTTTTTCATGTGCCATTCCTGTGGTTCTGTCTTTTTTGCTTTCGTTGGCCCTTAAGGGCCTGCAAGTGGGGTACCATTAAGGGGTACCTGGCGGCACTGTCCATATTTAAGCATTCGTCTGAGGAGTATTTTTATTTTAAGATTCCTTTGATTTCTCTGTTTCTGAAGGGGCTAACTAATGTGTTTCCTCCGTCACCTTTACAGGTGCCCGGTTGGGATTTGAACTTAATTTTAAAGTTCCTGATGGGAGCTCCGTTTGAGCCCTTACAGTTTTGTCGATTGAGACTGTTGTCCTTTTAAGACTGTATTTTTAGTTGCAGTTACTTCTGCTCGCAGAGTGAGTGAGTTGTAGGCACTATCCGTTGAGCCACCTTTCACTGTGTTACATAAGGACAGGGTTGTCCTTAGGGTTCGTCCTTCTTTTCTTCCGAAGGTTGTGTCGGAATTTCATTTCAGCCAGAAGATAGTTCTTCCGGCGTTCTATCCTCCTCCGCATCGTTTTAGGGAAGAGGAGAGGCTACATAGGTTGGATCCTAGGAGAGCTTTAAGTTTCTACATCTCACGCATGTCCCAGGTCAGAGTGGACGATCAGCTCTTTGTTGGATACGCTGGAAGGCGTTTAGGTCAAGCTGTTTCTAAGCAGACCTTGTCCTGTTGGATCATCTTGTCAATATCTGAATGCTAGCGTCTGGCGGGTAAGGACCCTCTGGCAGGCTTATAGGCCCATTCTACTAGGGGTGTGGCTGCCTCTACTACTCTGCAAAGGGGTGTTCCCATTCGTAATATCTGTGAAGCTGCCACATGGGCCTCTGTCCATACCTTTGTAAGACACTACTCCCTGGATTCTATCCATGGGCAATATTTAGCCTTTGGTAAGGCAGTCCTCTATTCTGCAATTGGATTGGGCATTTTAAAATTCTTTTCCCACATCCATACATTGGTACTACTTTGGGAGTCTGTCATAGATGTGGAATACATCGGAGGACACAATCCCTTCGAAGAACAAGTTACTTTCCTACCTGGTAACGTTCTTTCGATGGGATGTTCCTCCGACGTATTCCACATCGCACCCTCCCAGCCTACCCCTCTACAGAATTTCTTATGCGATTGCAGCTTCCGTTTCCGTAAGGCTTTCCGTAGTCATACTGGCAGAAGATTGGTGCCACACGTTCTGGGGAAAAAACTACAACTGAGGCTACCAGCGTTGTGTGTCCTACATATAACATCCTGTGACGTCGGCCGTCGGAGGAGGTCCTCGAAGGGACTCATCGACGCAGACGCCAAAAATTTTCCGAAGCAGCACAGCAGTGGTGATTACTGTCATAGATGTGAAATATGTTGGGGGAACATCCCATCGAAAGAAGGTTACCAGGTAAGAAAGTAACTTGTTTGTCGGAGAGGACAGGGGAGCCTTCCCTTTTATGCTGATTAAGCATCCACTCCTTCTCGGCTGCATCTTCTTTCTCACTGATACATTTTCCATAACTCTAAAAAAGTCAACCTTTGCTGTCATTTCTTTCCCTTATGTGGCATGCATATATGCTGTCATATGTTTCAATATTCTTTTTGATAACAAACCCTCTTTCGGCCACAACATGTGTTGTCTTAGTCATGCCTTGAACCCATTTCAAATTATATTTCTTTATCTTAGCGGAGTATCTTTGCAATACCCTGCATAAGTGTAGAAGAGGAGTTGCCCCCATAATGACAAGTCGATGTCGACTTACCTAACCTTTTATTCTTCTTTATTCTGTCAAATATACCACACAGATCAATTTGAGTAGGCACCATCAGTTGCTGCTTATCCGAAAATCTAAATATTTTAAACTCTATGCAACAATGTTCTTTGTTCCTTCATTTACACGTTCTATCAATTTTTTGTATCTTATTTTATCATTGATATGTTAAGAATCTCTTCTTCATTTATTACTTTCCTTTGGTTTTTACAAAAACTTTACACTATAACCACATATGTGCACTTTTAAAATTATGTATGCCTTCCTGTGTGCATCTCTCATTGGAACCAGGAATCGAGGTATCTACTCCTCTTTATAATCCCTAACCAATCCTGTTATATACATTTTTGAGGCTTTCGGAATCTGCTTAGATCACATGCTGTGCATAGGCTGACATCTAGTGTAAGCTGTGGAGAATTAGTTGTTTTCGAAACTCGAAAAGGGACATCGACAGGGCGTGCCAGTAATACTATCCCTAGTGCGACGTCCACTGTACCCATGATCTCCCACGCGTCGAGGTCTCAACTTACCTTTTTCCCTGGGTGTCGAGCGTTGTCGATTGCTCAACCCATGTGTTGAGTCTCTATTTGGGGTTATGTGTTTAGTGGTGGATGTTTTTGTTGCGCTTCCGCCGCTGGGTGTAGTCCCCACAATAGGACCCTGGGGTCGGGGGCCTGCACTTGGGTAGCTGAAGCTACCCAGTCGGCTTCGCCATGTGAAACAACGGCTTCACTGCAATGACTGAAAGCCACTTCTACCTCCATGGTCTCGAGTTGCCTGGTGTAGTGGGTCCAGCGTTTGTCGAGCGGTACTTTAGAGTCTTGGGCTTGAAGAGCCTACACGCTCGACAAGAACCCTCGACGTGGTCTCTTGGGAGATACAAGTTACAGACTAAATGCTTATCGACCCAGGAAAATGTACGATTGCACTTGGGGCAAATTTTAAATGAGGTCTGGTCCATAACTACATACTATGGCAGCTGGGCAAAAGTAGTATAGGAAAAGGGGCATACACATCCTAAAATGACCTTCCCCTCCGCCCCCACTCGCTCCCTATTGTCTGGGCCGAGGCCCGGGGCCGAACGGTCCGTCTCGGTAGTCTTTCGACAGGCAGTCTCTTCGTCTTCACCGGCGTAATGTTTTGAAGGTCGGTGAAGTAAAGGATAGAAAGAGTGAACTATTGATAATTAAAATAAGTAAACAGCTTTACGCTGAAAGAGGAACTCCGCTACACACGTCCGTCTAGAATGGTGGAAAAAAAGGACTTTCAGATGCGGGTAAGGCCGAGGCCTCGAGTGCCCAGAGGACAGGGACTCAACTGACATCCACCAAAAAACATCCACCACTAAACACATAACCCCAAATAGAGACTCAACACATGGGTTGAGCAATCGACAACGCTCGACACCCAGGGAAAAAGGTCAGTTGAGTCCCTGTCCTCTGGGCACTCGAGGCCTCGGCCTTACCCGCATCTGAAAGTCGGCACTCGGCGTCAGATCAAGTAGTAGGCCCTAAAGCGTCGGATAAACAAGGCTAGGGGTGTCAGGGGGGAGGGAACAGGGAAAGAAGACAGGGAAGAAGACAAAAAGAAATCCTCAAAGACCCCTCATAGGGATAAAAGCGCTCTTAGGGAAAGAAATCCCACAGAAGGAAAAACCTAAATAATCTAGGCCCATCCCGCATAAGGAGAAACCTAGGCTAGGCCTAAAATCTGGGGCAATACCTCCCACAGATGAAGACTTAGATCTTCCTTCCCAACCCTTGGTAATCCTAGGATTGCAACTGCTGATCTGATGGGCCCTGCTGCCCCTGTTGCCCCTACTCCCTTGCCCATTAATGGTGCTGCTGACAATAGGGTAGGCCCTGCTGCCAAGTCTAACACACAGCCCACCAGCCTCCCCTTGACCAGCCTGCACTGCGCCCTAGTCAATGCACGCTCCATCCCTGCACACACGCTCGATGTACATGACCTTATCACTAGGGAGAAGCTTGACCTGCTCTTTATCTGTGAGACTTGGCATCAAGACACCTCTGGACCAGCCCTCTCACTGGCCATCTCTGACAATTATACCATCTACAGACAGGATAGGACAGGGCGGAGGCGTTGCCATCCTAGCCAAAGACTCTCTTGACATTAGAAGAACTCAGGCAGAAATAGGCCTCAACTCAGACTACCTAGCTATCAAACTCAAAATCTCCCACAATTCTACCATCGCATTCCATCTAGTGTATCTCCCCCAGGTCCCTCTAATGACTTCCAAGATGCCCTCATCCACTCAATCTCAGACAACCTGAAAAAAACCTCTTAGGTAATACTGCTTGTTGACATGAACATGCCGCTCAACGACACCGAGGACCGCACGCCCAATCCCTACAAAAGGCGTTAGCTAACCTAGGCTTTGACCAAGCTATCACCAAACCTACACACATCAAAGGACGTACCCTAGACTGGGTGACGCAACATAACTGCCCCATTCTCCTCCATGCCATTTCTCCCATCCCCTGGTCTGACCATTTCTGCATCAACTTTCACATCGACACTTCACCAGGACCCGAAAGACCCTCCATCCTTCTTCCTGCAGGGCTTGCAAGGAGCTCCAAAAAACTAACAAAGGACTCTCTCCTCCCGCACTTGATCATCCCGGCATAGCAACCCCCATTCTCTAATGATCCCACTTTCCTAGCCAACACATTCAGCCAAGTGATATCCACAGCGGTAGATGCCATCGCACCCATCACCGCAAAAAAAGCAAAAAAACCGAAGTATTCCAATGCCTGGTTTTCACAAGAACTTGCTGATCTCCGCACTAAGAAAAGAGCGTCACTGGCCACCTGGAAAAAGGACCCTTCCGAGTATAACAAAACTGCCTTCAAATCGCTATCCAAAGACTACAAAATAGCCACCACACAGGCTAAGGCAAACTCTTAGAACACTAGGATCAGCAACGCCAACTCTGACTCTAAGGAAATCTTCGTCATATTCAGGGAACTTGAATCACCATCCATTCCAACTTTCACCATCACCAAGGATGAGACCTGGTGCAACCAAATTCAAGCAGCCATGCTGCATAAACTAGATACCCAACATTCTAAAATTCTAGCCCACCAAAAAGCAATATCCGCTCTTCTTGTGCGCACATCGGCTCCTCCTGCCCCACCGCCAAACGATCCCAGTCATATTCCGAAATTCGCATTCTCTAACATGACTGAATCTGAGGTCATTGATCTCATAAAATCCATTAAGCCATCCAACTGCAAGGGATGTACCTGCCCCTCCCACATTATCAGAGACTGTGCGCCTGCCTTGGCTCCCATTATTACAGCCTTCATCAACGCATCATTTGAAACGTCTCGTGTACCAACATCCCTAAAAGAAGCCTGGGTTAAACCTCTGCTAAAAAAGCCCTCTCTCGACCCATCTATCCCAGGGAACTACCGCCCCATTACAACCGTCCCTTTTCTGTTAAATATTCTGGACAAAGCAGCCTACCTACAGGTTCAAAAATGTATTCAAGACAACCACCTCCTTGGGCTTCGCCAGTCTGGCTTCCGCCCTCAACACGGCACCGAGACGGCACTACTTGACCTAAAAAATCAAATAGATGACCTGAGAGATGCAGGCAAACCAGCTCTCCTCCTGCTTCTAGACCTCTCGGCTGCCTTCGATCTGGTCGAGCATAAAACGCTATGCCACCATCTCACAACCTCGGCACAATTCTCAACCTAAGCATATGAATGGATCTCCTCATTCCTTCAAGAGAGGGTAATGAAGGTCTTCTTGGACTACGCCAACGCAACACCAAGCCCCATCAAATGCGGAGTCCCGCAGGGCTCCTGCATTGCCCCCACCCTCTACAACCTCTTCACGAGACCTCTCTTCAGGATACTTGACTCCCTGGACATCTCATATACAAACTATGCAGATGACGCACAGGTTCTCATCCCCCTGTCAGGTGACTACACCAAGGACCTCGACACACCCAACAGCATCTACGCCACCATTCAATCATGGATGGCTGAGAACTGGCTCTGTTTAAACAGCGATAAGACTCAGCTCCTGCTTGTCGGCTCCCCATACACTTTGGGCAAACTTAATACCAAATACCAATCCTTCACAGTGGACACTATCCCCATCAGAGTCTCTCAAACAATCAAAACACTGGGGGTGTACCTCGAGCCCAGCCTCACCATGGACAAACAGGTAAATGCCATTGCCTCATCCGCAGCATATCACTCCAAACTCATTAATGCCATCAGGCCCTTCTTGTCACGGCAAAACTGCATCTCAATAGCCAGAGCCATCATCGGCTCCAGACTCGACTACTGCAATGCCCTGTTCGTTGGAACCTCCCAAAAAAACCTTACCAAACTCCAGATTGCCCAAAATAATGCATTAAGGGCTGCCACAGGCACCTCGCGCAAGGAACAGATTTGGGGCATCAGGAGGGAAGTACACTGGCTCCCCATTAAGGAAAGGGTCATTTTCAAAACTCTTTCCCTTACACACAAGTGCCTTCACAATCAAGCACCTCCCTATCTGACACAGAGGATATCTAGACAAACTATCTCCAGACCTTCAAGGGCAGCCTATGCCAACCGCATCACTGTTCCACACACACAGAGAGTGCGTGCAGGAGGCACCAGCTTCCCCACTATGGCGGCTACCCTATGGAACAACCTCCAAGCTCAGATGAGATCAATGGCGGCTACCCTATGGAACAACCTCCCAGCTCAGATGAGATCATTCGACTCACACACGGCCTTCCGCAAGGCCTTAAAAACCAAGCTCTTCATCTAAAGAGCCTGCCACTCTAGGTCTTCATTATTACTGTATTCACCATGTATAGGAGACGATACACCTAGACAAGATTAGTAACCAACTGTAACAATCTGTATAATATGTAACCATGCAAATATGCATAAGCGAATGTATTTAAAATGACCTTTGGGGCCGCTTACTGTAACCCTCAAGCAAGCCTTCTTAAAAATCTCCTATAGCGCCTCGATGCCTGTGGGCTGTAGTGCGCTCTACAAATGCTAAAAAAATATTTAAAAAAATCCCAAGTTCATCAGAATGGTCTTCACAAGACATAGACAGGGTGATGAGGAGAATGACCTTTATGGCCAATTTCTACGAAAGACCCTGCATACTTCCAGAGTTTCCTCTCCATTCTCTGCTCAACCTACTCAACCCCCTTCTTAACGTTCTCATACAGATATTCCAGTGCAAAGCACAGTGCTAGATCTCTGACCCGGAATCCGAGCACGCAGATCTCTCTATTGTAGAGGCAGCTTACCCTCAGTACGAGGTTGATAAAGCAGACCCTTATTATGGGAATGAGGACCAAGAGGCTGACCCAGAGGCCAATATTTATCCTATAGACTCACCTATTGATCAGGACCCTCCAATTGTTGATTCTCCTATTGATAACAAACCCCTTCTTAATGAAGTGCTAGACAGGGCGGCGGAGCACTTTCAAATAGACACCCAGGAGGTACAGGAGGATAAGGACTTTGTGGAACAGATCCTTGGGGACAAGAAAACAATGGCACAGTTTATTCCTCTTGTCAAGTCAGTACAGCGCAGGATACTAACATCATTAGAAGCCCCTAACCTTATTCGGGCTGGAAACCCACGTGTTGAGAAGCTTTTTAAACCCGCACCTTCAGACCCATTGTATATTAGAGGGCAGCTGAAGCCATACTCGTTAGTCGTAACTACGACTAGGAAAAGAGTGGTTACCCCCCTTGCTTCCTCTGAGGCCCCACCCGACAAGGAAAGCAAAAAGATTTACACCATAGGTAGAAAGGTTGCCTCCTCTGCGGCTAATCGGACCAGAATTGCGAACAATGCAACCCTTTTGGCCAGTTAAAACTGCCACAAATGGGAGGAAGTGTCGGCTTTACTTTCGTTTGCCCCAGAACCACTGAAGTCCCAGCTAGCACAGGTGGCTGCAGAAGGGAGGGCAGTGTCAAGCTGCTTACTTAAGACCAACCTTGACGCGGCAGAAAATGCCGGAATAATCATTGCTCAGGGTACTGTTACCTCCCGGCCAGAGGGGTAATGGCAATTTTCCCCATTTTTGGGCCAAAGTTCTCAACAGGCGTCCAATTAAAGTCAAAACCAAGGCTCCTCCTGGGGAAATAATAAAGGTCAGTCCTCCTAGGGCTATCCTAGAGGACAGCACAGAGGTTGTGGTCGTGGGAGGGGCAACTCCTCGAGCTGGCACACCACCTTCAAAGCAGTGACATTTCGCTTCAGGTGCCCTCCCATGCCTCTTCAGTAGGAGGGTGCATTTCCAGCTTCACCCATGATTCCCTCCCATGCTTGGGAGGGAATCACCTCAGACAGATGGGTGCTGTCCACAGTTGGAGGTGGATACTGTATAGAACTCCTCCAAAGACCCTACGACCACCCCCCACGACAAAAGATCTATTCAGAAGAACACCAGCGTATCCTTCTCAAGGAGATAACCACACTTCTAACAAAGGATGCCATCAAAGTTATCCCGGCCAACCAGGTAAACGGGGGTATTTATTCAACTTACTTCTGTGTGCCAAAGAAAGATCTAACAATGAGCCTAGTATTAGATTTGTGCCCTGCAAACAAGTATGTCAAGCCACAAAAGTTCTGCATGACTACGCTACAAGAGGTAATCCCTCTGCTAATTTCATTTTTCAATGTTCTCAGCACACAGAAGATTCTTGCGTTTGAAGATAGCGAACCAGCACTACCAATTCAAGGTGCTGCCCTTCGGAATAGCTTCTACTCCAAGGGTATTCACAAAGGTACTGGCGGTGGTGGCAGCGCACCTACGCAGCGAGGGAATCCCAGTGTACCCTTACCTGGACGACTGTTTCATTACAGGGGAGTCCCCCCCTAATTTGCAGACAAAACATTCAAAGAACAATCGACCTTCTCTTTCAATTGGGCTTCTCCATCAATGAGAAAAAAAATCAAGCCTAGTGCCAAGCACTTCCAAACAGTTTGTAGGAGCTGTCTTAAACACACAAGAGGGGTCGGTCTTTCCGTCAGAGGAAAGAGTACAAAATGTGTTACTGCAACTACTGCATTATCAGGGCAGCCGCCAGATAAGGGTGCGCAAAGTTATGCGTTTGCTAGACATTATGGCATCTTGCATTTACCTGGTTCCTCACGCGCACCTGTGCATGCGACCCATTCAGGAGTGGAGGCGAAACAGTGGTCTCAGGCAAGTGGTCAGTGGGACGATCTAGTAGTTGTCTCGCCAACACTTTTACAACATCTTCACTGGTGGACAAGTGAAAATCTAAGGAAGGGGAAACCCTTCTACGATCCAGAGATACAGGCGATTGTCACGACGGACGCCTCTCTAGCGGGGTGGAGGGGCTCACTACCTTCACCACACAGCTCAGGGTCTGTGGTCTCGCACTGCAGCTCAAAACCACATCAATCTGCTAGAGCTTCTGGCAGTATTCAAAGCCCTTCAGGAATTCTAATCCCATTTAACAAACCAATCTGTGCAAATCCTGACAGACAGCACTACATCAATGTTTTATGTCAACAAACAGGGAGGCACAGGTTCTCCAAATCTGTCCAGACTTGCGCAGCAAATTTGGAAATGGGCACTCAAGCGGAAGATGTTCCTGTCGTCACATCATGATCCAAGGGAACTCCACTCTCTAGCAGACTCATTGAGCAGAGATCACCTACCAGAGGAACACGAGTGGCGTCTACACGAAGGTGTCGTAGAACACATCTTCTCTCAATGGAGTTTCCCAACAATAGACTTGTTCGCTACAAGCAAACAGTCAATGGCCAGACTTCGCGTCCAGGTTCCCCCAGCCAGGCTCCAAGTGGAACGCCCTATGGATGAACTGGTCAGTGAAATTTGCTTACGCTTGTCCCCCCACACATCTCATGAGAAAAGTGGTGAACAAAATCCACAAGGAACAGATGAGGCTTATCTTAGTCGCTCCTATGTGGGCAAGACAGCCATGGTATCCACATCTGCGCAAACTGGCGATGTGCGATCCCATCAAACTCCTAATCACTCAGCACGAGGAACTAACGGTGCACCTGCAGCTTCACTCGATGAACTTTGCAGCATGGCTCCTGAGGTCATAGAGTTCGGACATCTGAACCTGCCACAGTGATGCATGGATATCTTGAAGGAATCAAGAAAACCAAACACTAGGAACTGTTACTTTGACAAATGAAGAAGATTCATAATGTGGTGCCAGTCTAAACAAATTAACCCCATACAGTGTACTCTTTGAAAATTCTAACTTATATACTCCATTTGCTAGATGCAGGGTTAGTATTCAACTCCCTAAAGGTCCACCTGGCACCTTTATCAACCTTTACCACTTCCCATAATAAGGTCGCATGGTGAAAGGTACCTGTCATCAAAGCATTCATGGAAGGAGTACAGAGACTCCACCCTCCAATTTCAAACCCGCCGCCAGGATGGCGTCTCAATGTGGTACACGCTAAGCTCATGGGACCCCCTTTCGGGCCAATGCACAAGTCTAGTCTCAAACACCTAACTTATAAGACTGCCTTCTTAGTGGCTATCACTTCCATAAGAAGAGTTAGTGAAATTCAAGCATTGTTAGTGCAGGATCCTTTCTTTGTTCTACACAAAGACAAGCTGGTTTTACGTACTCACCCTAGGTTCTCCCCTAAATTTATTTCAAAATTTCATGTAAACCAGTCAATTGAGCTACCGGCTTTCTTCCAGGAACCCAACAGCTCAGCTGCGGTAAAACTCCACACACTAGATGTGTGGAGAGCAGTCTTCTACTACGTAGACAAGACCGGACCAGACCGCTGAGGAGCACAGATCAGCTATTTGTCTACATAGAACCAGGCAGAGAAGGTGACCACATTTCAAAGAATGCCATCTCTAGGTGGATAGTCGGATGTCTACAACTGTGCTTTTCCCCATCAAATAAGACACTGCCTTTTAAGCCCGGGGCTCATTCCACAGGAGGCACAGGAGCCACCCTGGCTTTCATTGCAAATGTCTCTTCAGACCATATTTGCAAAGCAGCTACATTGTGCTCAATATATAATTTCACTCAGCATTGACACTCATTCCAAGACAGATACACCAGTGGGACAAGCAGTTCTTAAACATTTATTCACTCATGAACCTTCTCACATCCCACCTCCTTCTTACACTGTTCGTTAATCCATGCACAGCATGTGATCTAAGTAGATTCCACCAGCCTCAGAAGGGATACATTACTCACCGTAATCGTATTTCTGATGCTTGTATCTGCTTGGATTGACATGTGACCCACCCTTCCTTCCCTCGGAGAGAAGGCGCATGGATGCTTATGAGCTTGTCTGATACGTATCTGCTAGGATACAACTGTACTCGCGCTACACCATGTCAGAAAAATAACAATCCGAGGGACCTTGACGCGTGAGGGATCATGGGTACAGTGGACATCACACTAGGGATACTATTACCTGCATGTCCTGTCGACATCCCTTTTTGAGTTTCGAAAACAACCGTAATACTCTGCAGCTTCCGCTAGATGTCAGCCTATGCACAGCATGTGGATCTAAGCAGATACAAGCATCAGAAATATGATTACAGTGAGTAATGTATCATATATGTATATGTTTGAGGCTTGTGGATCTGCTTAGATCACATGCTATGCATAGGCCGACATCTAGTGGTAGTCACAGAGTATTATATTTGTTTTCGAAACTTGAAAAGGGACGTCGACAGGGCGTGCCAATAATAATATCCCTAATGTGCCGTCCACTGTGCCCATGGTCCTTCGCGTGTTGAGGTCCCTCAGATAGCTTTTTTCCGCAATCCTAGTCGGACGCAAGTTCCGAAGTTCCTTCTGTCTAACGCCATTGATTATACAAGTCTTAAGTTAGATTTCTTCCTATCCTTTTGACGGCCATACGATCTTCAGCAACGTCTGAGGGACAGATTCTTCGACTACTTTGACTGTCTCAACGAACTTTGACTGCGGCCTACATAGGCCTGAACGGGCCTCAGCCCTTTACAGTAATTTCCATCTCTGATGAAAATAGGCATTCTTTAAAGGAAAGAAGTTTTGACCTCCCTCGACTCTCCCTACTGTGAAGGGCCGAGGCCCGTTCAGGAAAAGTTTCCATAATATGAACAGCAAAACCAGGACGAATCTCCTCGAGTGGGAACTGCAGAGATATATGGATGGACACGTTTCATAACAACTCAACCGCACTTTACTGTTATCATAAAAACAAGCCGGGAGAGTGAGTGAGGAGGGGGGGGTAAACTGTTCATTCTTTGTTCATTGTTAATTATTATGCTCAAGGACTCAAAGGAATAAGCGACAAAGGAATAAGTGACGCAGAGGGTGTCGGGACCAAACGGTTTCCCGCATGCGAGCCCCCGACTCCTATCAGGCAGGCGGTTCTGCTACGGAGACACCCGGTGACTCAAGCACCCCCACTGCACGCCATAAACAAACACACCCCCATGGCCGACAGTGGACCACTTCGTCGACCGAGAAGCCACACGCGGTGTCGAAGGGAAGGTGCAAAAAATCTTTGTTCTCTGGGCCATTGTGATCGTGTTTGCCACATGGCGGGCTCCCAAAACAAATGCCGAAGTCTGTTTCCAAGACGGCGAACAAAACCGACAAATCCTTGGGTACCGGCAAACATGCATCAAAAGACGCTTCGACAGCCATTTCCAATAACTCAAAAATGAGGGAGCTCATTAAAAACCTGTCTGACACTCTCCTCGTCCAAAACTCCTTAAATCCCCAATTTCAAAGGCTAAAGAACCATCTGTCTCTCGTGACACCCTTTCAGGGGCCATGCATCACAAACAACCCTCTAAATCGGGGAGTATCTCTACACCTGTTCCCACAGGTTTTCCAAACTCCACCCAATGGACCCCTGAACATTTCGACAGTCATGCAGAGAATATCATGCTTTGTTGACTTGTATGATTGTCACCATGATCAACTGGTCAACCTTCATGGGCCTTCACAAGTGGAGGCAGCTAAAAACCAACCTGCCACCAAAAGACCATGACAAGACACTGCCAAGGTAAGTACTTCACAATAGCAGACCAAGGAGACCTAGATAACAGACCAGTATTATGATGACGATGACATCTATATCCTACAATCTCTGGACCATCATGACCAACCTGTGGCTGACATCCCCTGTGGATAATCGGATGCAGTATAATGAGCTCCTTTTTAAAGGCTGCTGGACATTTTAAGATGGATACCCAAGAGGCACAAGTCAACAAGGACTTTGAAGAGGATATCGTTGGAGATAAGAGGTCTGCAGCACAGTTTATACCACTCCTGCAGTCCATCCAGAGGCACATTCAGCCTTTTTTTACTTACCCCCACCCTTACCAGGGCAGTTAACCCCCATATTGAAAAGAAGTTCAGACAGCCCCCTCCGACCAATTATACTTCAGGGGTCAATTAAAGCCTGACTCTTGTCGTAACTACCACAAGAGAGTGGGCACGCCCTTAGCCTCTACTGAAGCCCCTCCTGACAAGCAGAGCAAAAAGATAAAAGCTGGCAGGAAAATAGCTTCCTCGACTGCATACCAAGTAAGGATAGCTAATAACACCTTGCTCTTGGCAAGTTACAACTGCCACAAATGGGACGAGATCTCACAACAAATCGATTTTTGTCCCAGTGCCCTTTAAAACACAGCTCTTAAAAACAGTGGCTGAGGGTAAGCAGGTGTCAAATTGTATCCTGAAGAATAATCTGGACGCAGCAGATGATGCAGGCCATATAATAGCTGAGGGTACTCCCATTATGCCATACATGGCTAAGACATTCAGGCTTTAAGCTGGAAACTCAAGCCACCCTGCTTAATATGCTGATCGAATCAAACGCCTTATTTGGGAAAGAAGTCGAAGATGTGCTTAAGAGTGCTAAAGAAGAGTATGACACCCTCAAGTCCCTGTGACAGCTTACTTACAAACCCTTTGTGCAGAGAGGCGTTTTTATTACACACAGATGACTATTTTGTCCTCGCACTATAGTCCGGTTGGAAAAACTTCATCTTGGGGTTGCTCAAAGGGACAATCCTCCAGCAACATTTTCAAAGGGGGCACAGAAGGTCTAGGAGTAGAGGCAGATCCTCATCCACCAGAGGCTCCTCCCCTCAAAGCAATGACCACCTGTTCCAGGTCCCTCCCATGCTTCGCCAGTAGGAGGTTGCATTTGTCACTTTACCCAAGCATGGGAGGGGATCATGTCAGACAAGTGGGTACTTTCCACCGCAGTGGGAGGCTATTGTGTAGAACTCATAGGCAATACCCAACCACCAGCCAAGACCAAAACAACCACGCAGGCGGAACAGCGCATTCTGCTGGAAGAGGTCCAAGAACTGCTGGAAAAGGACACTATAGCAACTGTCCCGGCAAACCAGGTAAACAAGGGTAGTATCTATTCAATGTACTTCCTTGTGCCAAAGAAAGACCTTACCATATGCCCTGTCCTAGAACTGCGTCCTGCAAATGCATGTCAAGCCACAAATGTTTCGCATGACAACGCTACAAGAGATAATCCCACTGTTAGAGCAAGGGGACTACATGGCAACATTGGATCTGAAAGATGCATACTTTCATAGTTCAATATTTGCAGCGCACAAAAATTTCCTGTGCTTCAAAATAGCAAATCAATACTAACAATTCAAGGTGCTCCCCTTCGGCATAGCTAAGGGGATTCACCAAGGTATTGGCAGTACATTTATGCAGAAAATCAATCCCAGTTTACCCTTATCTGGAGGACTGGCTGATAATGGGGCAATCCCCCTCAAATGTTCTAACAAAATACCCAAAGAAATATCAACCGTCTGTTCCAATTGGGGTTTTTAACCAACGAGAAGAAATCGAGCCTTACTCAAGCCAAACCAAGCAGTTCCTAGAAGCTATCAGAAAGACAATGGAGGGGCTAGTCTTCCCCTCAAACGAAAGGGTTCAAAGCATACTGCTGCAAATGACTAATTATCTTTTTTAATTTTTTCATTGTATTTGTACAATAACCTTTTTACAAAAGAAAAAACATTTTATACAATTCAAAAGAAAAACAAAAGGTTAGTTCATCAATTATGAAAGTTAACACCTAATACAGAAAGTCTAACACGGTTAATCTCAATAATCTAAAAGAGAAATTTCTTAGCCAGCAATTAAAATGATAAAAATGATAAGCTAAATAAAAAAGTGGAAAGAAGAAAAGTAGTAGCTGATTGCTAAAAGCCAAACTTAACTAAAGCACATGCCTATTGACTTGTTACAATCACGGACATAACGGCAACTAGGGTACTGAGAAAAAGGGAAAGAAGAAAAGCAAAAAAGAATCCCACACTGTTTACATTAAAGAAAGGCGGTAACACCAAATATAGTAGTTCAGTTCACAATATTAATTCTTTCCAATACCTGAACCACCGCCATTGTCAAAGCCATATCATTCCCAGAAATCAGTCTATCCCAAAACATGTCCGACAAAAAAAACCTTATTATTCACACTAACCTTGCGAACAGTACTAACCTCACAGTCCAAGTGCCATCACACTCCATCAGAAGATGTTTAAGGGATTGATTAGCCAGATTTTTGCAGACTCTACACAAGGGCATACTGTATTTTCCCTGCCCTCTTGACTAAAACCTCCCCCGTATGGGCAATATTCAAACTAATCCTGAGGAAGTTTGTTTTAATCTTCCAATGCAGGAACTTTACCAGAGATCTCGAAGTAACACCCAGTTTATCAACCTTCTGGAAGAGATTTTCAGGAGGGGGCCCGCAAATACCTCATAATCTGGCTGGTCACCAAATAACCGTAGGCAAGGCAATGTGCCTGCTCTGGATGATGGCTTCATGCATTTATCTGGTTCCACACGCACTGTTGGCATGCGCCCTATGCAGGGAGTGGTTAGCATAACAGGGGTCTCAGGCAAGCGGTCAGTGGGACAATCTACTGGTTGTTTCTAACCCTAGTACAAGCACTTCGCTTGTGGTCAGAGGAAACCCTTTCACAATTCTCTGATACAAGCGATGGTTACAACTGAGGCGTCTCTCTCCGGATGATGAGCCCATTACCTTCACCACACAGCTTATCGCCTGTGAACACAGATCACAGCCCAAAACCAAATCGTCCTTCTACTAGCGGTACTCAAAGCCCTCCAAGCTTTCCAACTGCATCTAACGGGGACTAACAGTGCAAGTCCTCAGACAGAACCACTGCCATGTTCTGCAGGAAGGCACACGCTCTCTAAGACTGTCCAGCCAACCCAGAACATGTCAAAGTGGCCACACATTCCATGGGAACTCAATTCTCTAACAGACTCTCTGCAGAGATCCTCTACCTGAGGAACACAAGTGGCAACTCAACAGGTCTAGACCATTTATTCTCCTTCCTCCTTTAGACTTGTTAGCCACAAATCTAAACGCACAATGCTCAGACTTTGCATCCAGGTTTCCCCAAACCAGGTAAAAGGGGAATGCCCTGTGGATGAGCTGGCCAGGGAAATGTGCTTGCACTTTTCCACCGACTCCACTCCTGAGCAGGATAGTGTGCAAAATGCACCAGTAACAAGTAACTGTAACCGTAATTGCTCCTGTGTGGGGGCGAGACAACCTTGGTTTCCGTATCTACTCAAACTGGTGATGTGCGAACCAATCGATCTCCTGTGCCCCCATTACATGTGTCCCAGCACAGGGGGACACCATTCCTCCCACATCCTTGATCTATGAACTTGCCAGCTTGCCCCCTGAAGTCATAGAGTTTGGACATTTAAAATGACCTCAAAGGTGTATGGAAATCCTCAAGGAGGCACGTAAACCTAACACCAGGCACTGCTACTTCAGCAAATGGAAAAGATTTGTAATATGGTGCTGATCAACGGATGCCAACCCTTTTGAATGTACTCCACACATTCTTCACTACATTCTCCACTTGCTAGACTCTGGCCTAGTATTCAACTCCATCAAGGTTCACCTAGCGGCTCTGTCCGTGTACACCACTTCACAAAACAAGGTATCCTGGTG
Source organism: Ambystoma mexicanum (assembly GCF_040938575.1). Classification (NCBI taxonomy): domain Eukaryota; kingdom Metazoa; phylum Chordata; class Amphibia; order Caudata; family Ambystomatidae; genus Ambystoma; species Ambystoma mexicanum. The sequence goes on along the minus strand of NC_090926.1, from coordinate 159,196,397 downwards.
GAAAGTTCCTGTTAAGGCTTTCATGGAAGGAGTAAAGAGACTTTACCCCCCCACCCATTTCCAACGTGCCTCCAAGTGGAGATCTTAATGTTGTACTCTCAGAGCTCATGGGTCCTCCTTTCAAGCCAGTTCACAAATCCAGCAACACCTCACATACAAGACAGCTTTTCTGGTAGCCATCACCTCAATAAGAAGGGTTAGTGAGCTACAAGCTTTGTCAATGCAAGACCCTTTCTTGGAACCCACCCTAAGGTTTCACCTAAATTCATATCCAAGTCCCGTGTTAACCTTTAAATGAACTACCTGCTTTCTTTAAAAATCCATCAAACTCGGCTGAGAAAAACCTCCATACACACTGGATGTAAGGAGGATAGTTTTGTACTATGTAAACAAAACCACTAAGAAAAACCGATCAACTGTTGGTCTAGATGGCACCTAGCAGGGAAAGTGATCACGTTTCAAAGAGCGCCATCTCCAGATGGATAGTGAAATGCATACAGCTCTATTTCCTATCAAAGAAAGCTCTGCCTTTCACACCAAAAGCTCACTCTACCATCAGTACAGGACCTACTTTGGCTTTTATTGCAAATGGCCCACTAGACGACATTTGCAAAGCAACTACATGGAGTTTCAAACATACCTTTAATTGGTATTACTGCATTGACACACATTCTAAAGCAGATTCACAGGTGGGCCAAGCTGTGCTAAAACATGTATTTGCCGCCGTACCTTCTCGCAACCCATTTCCTTCTCCAGATAATACTTGCTTGCGAATCTATGCTGAGCAGTGATCTAAGCAGATACACAAGCCTCGGAAGGGATACATTACTCGCTGTAATCGGATTTCTGATGCTTGTATCTGCTTAGATTCACCTGCGCCCACCCTTCCTCCCATTTCGGAGTAGAAGGTGCATAAATGGTTTCTGGCTTTATCGCTTATGTGCTTTATTACATCTGTACTCGCGCATGTGAAGGACCATGGGTACAGTGGACGTCACACTAGGGATAGTATTACTGACATGCCCTGTTGACTACCCTTATTGAGTTTCAAAAACAAATAATGGAATAATCTGCAACTACCACTAGATGTTGACCAATGTATAGCATGTGAATCTAAGCAGGTACACGCATCAGAAAAATTACAGTAAGTAATGTATCCCATGTATATTATTTAAAACACGGGTCCCTCCACCTATTTTTGCCACTTTAAATGTTTTTTTAAAAAAAAATATTTTAATTTTATTTTAAAATCAAGCAAACACACTACAACTGTTTCAAAACATAGAAAGCATCATATTCCAGCACATTTTCATCAAAACTCCCCAACTCCCCTCTCCCCCCTTAAACTAGAGCCGATTCTCACATGTCGTTTACGGGAGCATCATTGGGTAGCACAATACTTGGGCAGTCATCATCCGGGTCCTTTGTTTCGTTGTCACCCTGGTGAGGGTTTGCCAACGAGGCCACCAGTTGCCGCCAGGCCAGGAAGGGTCCTACTTCCTCCTCGCCCCCCCTGGTGACCGCTTCAAACCAGACTACAGATTCAGCTTCCGCCCACCTCAAGAGGTCCATCCACCATAACTCCACCCTAGGTCTGTGGGCCGCCTAGGAAAAAGCCCAAGCATGCATGACCAGGCCGATTCCACATCCAGCACCATCCCCCCACCTGCCAGTTTCGTCTTGACCTCGTCCCAAAATCTATGCACCTCCGGGCAAGCCCAAAACATGTGTAGCAGTCCCGCATTCACCTCCCCACACCTGGGGCATTGCTGCGTAGTTGGTCCCCCAAACTTTGCAATCTTCCCGGGGGTTAAATAAGCCCTGTGGGTAACGTACAATTGAAGCTGTTGGAATCTCGCGTTTCGGGACACCTTTTTGTGGTACCTCTGGGCCCGTTCCCACTGCCCATCCGTCATGGGTCCTCCCACCTCCTCCTCCTCCCAATCTTGTCTCAATTGGAGCAACTCCTTCCCTGCCCTTACTCGCAGGAGCTCATATATCCTCTATATTTCGTGCCCGCCCTCTGATACATCATACATGGTTTCCAGGGAGGCGTCTGGGTCTTCCGCTAGCACTGTCCAGGCCATCTTTCTCTAGTCTTTTTCACAAGCCTAGTGTAGGTTATATATTGGCCACCATGTACTCCCATCTCTTCCTGCAACCTCTGAAAGTCCACTGCCTCCCCTTCCTGCCATATGTCCCCGAGGGTGGCTAAGCCTACCTGTTCCCAGTATCTGCGGACCGATTCAAGTAGTTGAGTCACTCACGCACAGCGCCGCCAAAGGGGTCTGCTGGGAGTACGGCTCAGAGTCCCCCCAATCTTCCATGTCCTGTGCCAGATCTCCCAGCCCAGCCTCAGTTGCTGCCCCTTGCCCACCAGTTTGTCTCTGCACAACCACACCACTTCCATCAGAAAGTATGGGGCTGTATCGCCACGCAGGAGCCTGGCTTCCGCCGAGTCTTCAGCCGAGAGCCACCTGGCCACGTACTGCAGCTACCCCGCCAGGTAAGAGTTCAAAATTAGGCAGGCATATCCCCCCATGTCACATGGGTTCTGGAGCTTCCACAGAGCAACCCTATTCCTAGAGCTGCCCCACACGAAACCCCTGTACACGCTATGAAGTTTCGCAAATAGGCTCCTAGGTATCAGAAACGGGACGTTAACAAAGAAGTGCAAAAGTCTAGGCAGGACCACCATCTTGAGCAAGGCCGCCCTCCCCATCATGGTCAGGGGCAATCTGGACCAAAATACCATGCTGTTCTTGATCCCCTCTATCGCCTTTTCTGTGTTGTGCTTGTGTTCTGCCTCGACCTTGTGGTAAATATTTATTCCCAAATACCTAAATGTCACGGGCTGCCATGGTATTGGCAGGACAGGCAGCCTCTGCACTGGGACATTCCTATATCTGCCCAAAGGGAACAGACTGGACTTTCCAGGGTTCACCGATATGCCCGAGAGGATAACGTACCGTTCTATTACTTCTAGCACATACTGTAGGTTTTCCTCTGGGTAACGCAAATAAAGGAGCATATCATCCGCATATAATGATATCAGATGCTCTCCACTGGCAGTACTTATACCCACCTCCCCATATTGTTGCCGCAGGCATATTGCCAGCGGCTCTAATGCCAGTATATAGCATGGGTGATCAGGGGCATCCTTGTCTGGTCCCCCTGCAAAGTTGCCAAGAATCTGAGACTGTGGACCCTGTCTTGACCCTCGCCTTCGGGGTGCTATAAAACAACTGGACCCATCTGAGGTATCCAGGTCCCATTCCGTACCCCTTCAGGACCGCTTTCAGCCAGGGCCATCGTACTGAGTCGGAGGCCTTGACCGCGTCTAACGACACTATAGCCAGCTCGCCTGTGTCTTCCTCAGTTTGGTCTGACATGGTGTAGCCTCCTGTGGTTATCGGTGATGTTCCTACCTGGAACATATCCCGTCTGATCTGGGTGCATCAGTTTCTTAATCACCCTCTTCAGTCTATTAGCCAGCACCGCCGTGAGTATTTTGCTGTCCTGGTTAAGCATGGACAACGGTCTGTAAGACCCGCACTCCACGGCCGGCTTCCGTGGTTACAGGAGTGGGATGATTACAGCCTCACGGAGGGACAGTGGGAGTTCTCCCTGCTCATAGGCCTCGTTGAAAGTGGCAAGCAGTGGCTGAAGCAACTCTTGCTGGTATGTTTTGTAGAACTCGCTGGGCAGCCCATCCGAACCCGGCGCCTTGCAAGTGGGCAAGTTCCGAATCACCACCTCCAGCTCATCCGAGGTGACGGGTGCGTCTAACTCGGTGCGTTCTAGATCATCCAAGGTGGGCAGCTCAATGTCCCCCAATGTGTCCAGTATGTCTTGACACATATCCTCCCCCGTGTCCTCATACAAGTGTCTGTAAAACTTAAGGAATTCCTCATTTACCTCTTTCTGGGTGTTGCATATGCAACCTCTCTCGTCCTGAATCTCACTAATCACCGAGCGGGGGGGTCTCACTCTTATACAGCCAGGCCAGCAGTCTGCCTGGCTTGTCGCCCCCTGCCTGTATCCTCTCCGTATATTTCCTGTAGTTGAGCCTGCACAGTCTATCCCAGAGTGCGCTGCAGGACAACTGTAGCTCCTCTACTTTGGTTATATTACCATGAGCGGTGCTCTCGCAACGCGTGAGATCCTCTAGCTCCCTTTCCACCTCCTGGAGTTCCCTTTCAACCCCCCCTCTGTAGCCCCTTAGCTTGGGAAATAGCTACCCCATGCACCACCACCTTAAACGCTTCCCACAGTGTGCCCACAGAGCTTACGCTTCCCGTATTTACATCAAAGTACTCTTCGATGGCATCCCTCAGGCCCTCCCGAAACCCCTCGTCCTGCAGAGCTTCGGTCCTAAGTCTCTATGTAGGGATCCGCGGTCGTGGGGGCTGGTGTCGCCAGTCTACCACCAAGGGCGAGTGGTCCAATAGTACTCGGGCCTTGTATTCCGCCCCTTCTATGTCTCTCACCATCTCGGCTGTTACATGTAATCTAACCTTGTGTGCAAATCATGTGGCGCTGCATAGTGTGAGTACTGTCTATCCGTGGGATGCAGCCTTCGCCACGCATCCTCTAGGCCTAGGTCTTTCAGTAAGGTACTCGGCGCTTTAGCCGCCGGTGCCGTTTTTCCTGCCCTGTCCTTGGACCTGTCCATTCTGGGATCTACGGTACAAGTCCCCTCCACCCCCCCACACAACTGTACTCCCTGCCAGGGAGCCAAGTTTACCGTAGAGGGTCCTAAAGTAAGCCGCTGTATCATTATTGGGGGCGTACAAATTTATGATGTGTACTTCTGTTTTCCAAGAGACCCGTTACCACCACCATTCTACCCTCCGGGTCCACCGTAGAATCAAGCACCCGAAACGGCACATGGGGCGCCACCCGAGTAATAACTCCTCTAGCATACGCCGAATACGCCGCCCCCACAACAGTGCCCTTCCATTTCCTCCTGACCACCTCCAGCCTTTCCCTAGTGAGGTGGGTCTCTTGCAGCAGGGCTATGTCTACGCGCATCCTCTTTAAATACATCACTTTCTTACGTTTAAGGTAGCTGTTGAGGCCCCGTACATTCCAGGTCACAATTCTGAGATTACCCGATGCCATCCGGTCGGTCTATCTCCATCCCATCCCTTCCCATAATGCTCCCTACGTAGGGTCGTTCCCTGGCTCTTTCCCTTCTATTCACGAACAATGCCCTCCTCCCCCCTTCCCCAACTTCACACCACTGCACACAACTCCCCCCCCCAAAGCGCTCCCCGCCAACCCCCAACAATAGCCCAGCTCCATCCCTGGATCTCAGGCCTACCCACGTATGGACCCGTCTTGTGTCTGAGAACGAGGACCCTGCAGGGTGTCACCAATCTAACAGTGACCAACTAAACATACTACTATTGGGTGCAGAGGTTGCTCCCCAGGAGCTCCCAGTCGTCTATTTAGGAGAAGTGAATTCAACGGGACCCGCCGGCAGATACCGTGACTCCCCCCACAAGCACAATATCATACTATATTCCAGTCCCAATGTCATAACTATGGCCTCACGGGCGCCTCTGCAACGTGCTACTTATCTCCAGCCGCTTCTGTCTGGGCATCAGATTCCTGAGGTCGACCTTGCATATCCAACCATTCCATTGCTTCAGTCGGCGTCTCAAAGAAGAGGGATCTGTTCTTATGACATACCTTTAACCTGGCGGGGTAGAGCAACATGTAGCGGTGGCCTGCTTCTCTAAGCCTCCTCTTCACCGTTCCAAAGTTCATTCGACTCCGTTGTACGAGCAGCGTATAATCCGGATTCGCCGTTATATTCCCTGACCCCCTTTCTATCGTGCCTCCTTTCCGGAAAAACTCTCTAGAATCTTCTCGCGGTCACGATAGTTCAGGATCTTCGCGATCAACGGCTGCGGGGGGGGGCTCCTGGGGCCGGTCTCTTGATCAGGGCCCTATGCGCCCTTTCGACCGCGAACCCCTGGGTCAGCTCCCCGCCTGTAATCTCATGCAAGAGCATGGTTTCAACGAAATCCGTGGGGTTCGATCCTTCCATTCCCTCCGGAACCCCCACTATGCAAATGTTGTTGCGCTGGCGCGCCCCTCTGCCTGCTCTGTCCTCCAAATTGCCCACTTGTTGCACGAGGGCATGAAGCTCCTTGGCGTGAGTATTGCATGCCTCTGTGGTCGGGGCCAACTCCTTCTCCAGTTCCCCAGTGCGCTCCGCGATCGTTCGCACGTCCTGGCGCAACAGGTTCACCTCTTCTCGGACAGCTCCGATCTTAAGGTTTAGGCCCTCTTGCAGCTCTTTCATGGCCAGGCCCAGCTCCGTCTCCCAGGCCACCTTCAAGTTGGCAATTGCCGCCAGCACCTCCTGGATAGTACCCGGTGGGTCCATCGCCTCCGCGTGGGTGTCTTTGCTCTTGCCCCCTACCGCGCCCGAGGGCCACCTAGCATAGGCCTCCATCGTGGGCTGTTTGATCCGGGGTCGCACCACCTTGGAGGACATCCTGCTGCGTCGGTTGGGCCCACGCGCCCAGCTGTATCTTCGGCGCTGCAGAGTACCTCACAGGGTTCACTCGCCGGCCCCTTCACAGCGAGGTTCTGCTGAACCCGGGTTCACTTTGCTAATCCGCCACGATCCAGGGCCTCCTCAGTGGGGGCGCGCCCTCATGTTCTTGCCTTCAGCCAGAGGCATATGCGACACGTCTATCTGGTTGGGCTCGCCCACTTTCCAACCAACTTTGTCTTCTTCAGCTCCACGGACCATTTATGGCCCTTTGTCCGCAGGCGGCCATCTTGGGTGCTGCCCTTCCATTGCACGACCACCACCTTCTTCGAAGTCTAGTTCCGTGGATATGCAGTCTCGCTAGTGGGGAGGGCACTCACCATGTGTCCCCCACCTTCATGCGCCCTTGGATGCACCGTGGGCTCGAAAGTCCGCCAATAACCACCACTTCTTCCCAGGATCAAGATTGGATCATCGGGAGCTCCTCCGAGGAACGTCCTCTCACGTAGCCATCAAGCCATGCCCCCGCCACTTTCAATGTTATTATGTCCATGGCTCAGTTGGAGTCCCTCTGCATTGACTTTCCCTCAACCAAGGAGTTTGCCTTCTGTCCACGGGCTACCTGCCGAGACCTTTATTCACACTTTATTCAAAGGGGGACCTGCCAACGGTATCGTCTTGCACACACTTTTGCACACTGTTCTCCACAGGAAGCTCTGCAGTCTCTGGCTAAATGCGGGAGCAGTAGAGCGCCCAGAGGTCTGGATCTGGGCCTAAGTTTATTAGACCTGAACAATCCGCACTGCTACCAAAAAGTGCTCTAGCCCTTGAAGCGTCTCTTGTGCTAGATGGAATTACCAATCCAAATCTCAGACCAAATAACTGGAAGGACTACAAGAATATGGCAAAGAACTACTTTATTCTTAATTTAATAAAGCAGGGCAGACGTCGGACTGATGCTTGCACAATCACGCACAAACTTCTTTGAACAGAGGTTTTATACCCCCAATTTGCACAACCTATGACGTCATCCTACGTGGCAAACTGTAAAACCTATTGACTGAGGGATTGGTTAGGAGAACACATGTACTTATATAGTACACTATTGGCTGTCCCTTATCTGTAGGGCATGCCTTGAACTACCTTTTAAATACTTAGAATAGTGGTTATAGCAGACAAAATGGCAGCGGATTGGTCTATGCAACATTGTATTGCAGGTTGCCCCATAGACCCACTGATTGGTTGGCATTCTCACCCAACCTTGGACTTTCGGCTCGCTAGCAGCATGTAAGCGAAATGAAACCCAGGTGCTTGAGTCACGTCGGATTACTCCCCACTTTTCCAATTAGTCAATCTCTCATCAGTCCGACCATGAGCCAATGTTTCCCGTATGTAGTTGACCTTGCAGCCTGCTCTCTGTGGGACATTCAAGGTAGTATAAGCACATCACGATCTTCATCCACATCTTAATGAATAGCCCTTGTTTTTGACTTCTGAATCACGTGTCCATTTCAACCTATTATATACTACTTTTTGATTCAATTATGCTGGCTGTCATTGCTCCTCTTGGAGACTTGCTCACTCCTGGTATAGACTTTGTACACCTTTAATTGGCCAATACCTGGGCCTTGCAGATGTTCTCTTCTTTAATCTAAGAGCAGTATATCTCATACACATGGTTTATCCGTCTGCCTCCCTTTGTGCCTTGCGGCTATTTCTTAAAAATAGCATCGTTGATCCCAGGCCAACATAGACTCCTTTGTTTTGCACACACAGCTATTTTCCAACGTCTCATGACTCTGCAACCTTGGTATGTCTCTGCAGTAGCCGGATTGTATCTTAACATAAACCGGCGGTCATCTTCAAATTATGGCCATCATAGCCACGTTATATATTCCTCTATAGCAAGCTTCTATTTCTCATCTACATTGCGTTACTATGAATTTATACTTATTGGTCAGCAAGTTACTTTATCTTCTTTTGGATACATAATTACTTTGATTTCAAACATTTCTCTTGTTGCTGTCAGTTACATCGTCAATCTTAAGTATTTTCATATCGTTTCAATATGTCTTCACACCTCTTCATTTATTAGAACACAAGTGAAAAGGTCGGGAAAAACAACAAAATGAGAGCCACCTCCCTTATTTCTCACTCAATTCTTAGCACAATGATGTGTAAAGAGACACACCAGAATCAACAAACTTGTTATATGGTTTTGAGTATCTGCTTTCTTTTACAGTTTGCTATATATTTCTGAACATCAATGAATATAACGAAACAAAGCAACCACAGTTTGCACAATTAGAATACAAAACAAAAGCAAGTTGGTACTCTTGCACATATTTCTATACAGGGGACAACATACAGTTACTACTGTCGCTGGAGGGCGACAGGGGTCAAAATACAATAGACAAGTGTGCATCAAGTATATAATACATTTATTGGTAATACAGTATAAATTAGTGACACTGTGTTTGAAAGGAAAAGCGTCTACACCAGGTGTTTCGGCCCTATACTGGGGCTGAATGAGCCAATATCATTTTAGGGTCTTCGTCAGGACAAAGAAGGACTATGCAGTCAGGATGTTCAGGAAGTGCTGCAAGAATGAATGAGGGATAATGAGGGGAGGCTAAACACGTATTTGTTAGAGAAATGTGACAAAAATCACTATTGATCTTGCGTGTATTAAATACACATCGCTTATCTGTGGGGACGAGGGTCCAAGCCACAGGCAAAACTGTAGAGATGGGACCGGGGCCAAATTGCCCATGGGTAGAAATCACAGTGGACATTTAATCTGAACAAATGAAGGAGAATGAAGTTACTAAATGGTATGGGTGTAGTTTAGATGGGATAGTTTAGATGGGAGGCTATCTAATAACCTAGGTGGGACGGTCTTACCTAAATTAAGGCAGCCGTAAACATGATTCAGGCAAATGTTTTGGCGTGTTGATATGGCTGTGCTGTAATTGCAGAGCTATAGAAACATATAACCAGCCGCATCAATAAGTATGCTGGTATGGGTATATGGCTTCTGAATACAGTGTAAAAAGAGACTACTGTAAAGCATGCTTACCTAATTAGAGTAAGCGCGTGGTAAAAGGATCGTTGTGTCTGCATCAGAGCATTCCTCAAGCCCTCGGTGCTGTAAAACATGATCGAGGGATTTTAGCAGCGGGACGTTGCGGACGTGCGATTTAGGTAAAAGTATAGCTGTAGTACCTTGCTGTGCGGAGAGTCAGAATTCTCTGAGCGGTCACGCACGCTGCAGCATCTTGCAGGAGTAGCAGGGCGAGGGTGAAGGAGCTGTTGGAGCTGCAGGCCGTCAGGCTTGCCCTGAAGGCTTTTCTGCTGACTGTGCGATGGAGGAATGTCCTACTTCTGACGGACAACACAGTGGCCATTCACTACCTCAACAAAAGGGGGGGGGGGCAGGGTCGCTTCCTTTGTGCAGGGAGGCGATGCAGCTGGGGTTCTGGGCCATCCAGCAGGAAGTTTTGATCTCGGCAGTTCATCTGGCCGGAGATGAAAACGAGACGGCGAACCCTCTGAGCATGCAGAGTGCGATCTCTCACAAGTGGGAGCTGGCTCAGGAGATTCTCCTGGAGATCTTCGCCCTTTGGGGCACTCCTCAAGTGGATCTCTTTGCCTCCAGTGTCAACCGGAAGTGCGAAAGGTTCTGCTCGCCGGAATTTCCTCCAAAAGGAGCCTTAGGAGACTCGTTCGTGGTGGAATCCTTCCCACTGCTATACGCGTTTCCTCCAGTCCCTGTCATCCCGCAAGTGCAGCGGAGGCTAGGTTCCCGGATCTTCATTGCTCCGGCATGGGCCCGGAGGACGTGGTACCCGGACCTTCTGGACTTGTCCATCTGCCCTCCACATCGTCTTCCCAACCGAGACGATCTGTTCTCACGGGGGGAGGGGGGGGTCAGGTTCTCCATCCAGAGGTCAGGTCCCTCAACCTTCATGCTTGGCTTCTGAAAGGTTGAGGTACAAGGATTGGGAACTCCCTGAAGACGTGATGGAGGTGTTGCTTTCGACCAGACGGCTGGCGACTAAGTCTCTGTACCGTTGCTGTTGGAGAAAGTTCAGCGACTGGTGCAGGGTTCAGAATGTGGATCCTTTTTCTTGTGACATTCCTGTGGTTCTGTATTTTTTGCTTTCGTTGGCCCACAGAGGCCTCCAAGTGGGTACTGTTAAAGGTTACCTGGCGGTGCTGTCTATATTTAAGTGCTCGTCTGAGGGGTGTTCCTATTTCAAAATTTCCTTTAATTTCTGTTTCTCAAAGGGCTCACTAATGTGTTTCTGCAGTCACCTTTCCAGGTGCCTGGTTGGGATTTGAACCTTGTTCTGAAATTCCTTATGGGTGCTCTGTTTGAGCCTTTACATTCTTGTCCTTTGAGGCTGTTAACCCTTAAAACTGTGTTTTTAGTTGCGGTCACTTCCGCTCGCAGAGTGAGTGAGTTACAGGCACTTTCAGTTAAGCCACCCTTCACTGTGTTTCATAAGGACAGGGTTGTCCTCAGAGTTCGTCCTTCCTTTCTTCCGAAGGTGGTGTCGGAATTTCATTTAAGCCAGAAGGTTGTTCTTCCGGCATTTTATCCTCCTCCACATCCTGGTAACGACGAGGAGAGGCTCCATAGTTTGGATCCTAGGAGAGCTTTAAGTTTCTACATTTCATGCATGTCCCGGGTCAGAGTGGACAATCAGCTCTTTATTGGTTACGCTGGAAGGCGTTTGGGACAAGCTGTGACTAAGCAGACTTTGTCTAGATGGATTATCTTGGCAATTTCTGAATGTTACCGCCTGGCGGGTAAGGACCCTCCGGTAGGCTTACGGGCCCATTCTACTAGGGGTATGGCTGCCTCTACTGCCCTGCAGAGGGGTGTTCTTATTCGTAACATCTGTGAAGCAACCACATGGGCTTCGGTCCATACTTTTGTACGACACTACTCCCTAGATTTTATCCATGGGCAGGATCTGGCCTTTGGCAAGGCGGTCCTTTACTCTGCAATTTGATTGGGCATTCTAAATTTCTATATTCTAATTTATTTTTCCCTCCTCCATACGTTGGTACTGCTTTGGGAGTCTGTCATAGATATGGAATACGTCGGAGGACCCAATCCCCTCTAAGAACAAGTTACTCTTACCTGATAAAGTTCTTTCGATGGGATGGTCAGACGACGTATTCCATATCGCTCCCTCCCTACCTGCTCTGCTACAGAATTTCTTATGCGATTGCAGCTTACGTTTCCGCAAGGCTTTCTGTGGTCATACTGGCAGTGGTTTGGTGCCACACGTTCTGGGGGAAAAAACTACAACTGAGGCTACGGGCGTTGTGCGTCTACTTATAACATCCGGTGACGTCTGCTCGACGGAGGCCCTTGAGGACGGCGTATCGATGTCATCGACGCAGGACGCAGATGCCGAATGATTTTCCGAAGCAACACAGCTGTGGTGATTACTGTCATAGATATGGAATACGTCGTCGGACCATCCCATCGAAAGAACGTTACCAGAGAGTAACTTGTTCTTCTCCTTCATTTGTTCAGATTAGGTGTCCACTGTGATTTCTACCTATGGACAATTTGGCCCAGGGTCCAGTCTCTACATTTTTGCCTGTTGCTTGACCCTCGTCCCCACAGGTAAGCGATGTGTATTTAATACACGCAAGATCAATAGTGATTTTTGTCACATTTCTCCAGCAAATATGCTTTTAGCCTCCCCTCATTATCCCTCATTCATTCTTGCAGCACTTCCTGAACATCCTGACTGCATAGTCCTTCTCTGCCCTGACAAAGGCCCTAAGAAGATATTGGCTCATTCAGCCCCAGTATAGGGCCGAAACACCAGGTGTAGACACTTTTCCTTTCAAACAGTGTCACTAATTTATACTGTATTACCAAGAAATGTATTATATATTTGATGCACACCTGTCTATTGTAGTTTGACCCCTGTCGCCCTCCAGCGACAGTAGTAACTGTATGTTGTCCCCTGTATAGAAATATATGCAAGAGTACCAGCTTGCTTTGTTTTGTATTCTAATTGTGCAAACTGTGGTTGCTTTGTTTTGTTGTACTCAGAGGTTCAGAAATATATTGTAAACTGTAAAAGAAAGCAGATACTGAATACCATATAAAAACAAGTTTCTGTTGATTCTGGTGTGTCTCTTTACAAATCACTGTGCTAAGAATTGAATGGGAAATAAGGGCGGTGGCTCTCATTTTTTTGTTTTTCCCGATCTTTTCACTTTTGTTTTAATAATTTAAGACCTCCTGGGCAGATTTGGGTCAGACCTCCAGGAGCACTTCCTTCATACTTCACACCTCTTCATGACATCACTCTACCCTCATCAGTTTCCCTTGGCGCTCCATGATGTCCAATGTTGCCTGCTGACATCCTTCCACACAATATCCTTCCACTCTTTCAGTGCGAGGATACGTTTGATATGGTTGTCTGAGTGCATATCGTGTCTTTCATACACTCGATGCAGTATAGAGACCACATGGAGTCCCATATAGGGCTCTTCTCCTGTTCCAGTATGACGGCGGTGAGGGGGCGGGAGTTAGGGAAAATGTTTCCACCTGCTCCTCTACAGATGTCCTGTTCTTTCCTATATTATCAAGAATCTTCCCTTCAATGGATAAGGGACAGGACGTTTTTTGCATTATGAGATACTGGAAGTACGGCAGTATTGAAGGACTTGATGGGCAAAATGATTTTTTTAGTGGGCTTTGTTATGGCCTATGGGAAAGGAAGAAGTATGTTGTTGCAACTGTGAAATTGGGTCATGTAACATGCAGGGGGTGAATATCCAGAAGGGTACTCATACTATCCTAGTGCATGGTCGGAATACAAGGCTGTTGACCTGAATATTAGCTCAGCATATGTCAGTCGTCGTCTCAGGTTAGAGTAAACGCACTTAGTGAGGAGGATGGGAACATTATTTTGTTAACTGAGAAGCTTGATGAGGAACTGTAACTCTGATTGCTTCCCCAGGTGTGTATATTTTGGAGGCTGGGCTATCGCCTACAGTGCGAAGGAATGTTGAAACTAAGATTTATAGAGTGGGCAAAAAGGTCCAAGAACAACAAATCTTTGAACTTGAAGAATCTAACCAAACAAGGGGTTAAGGGGTGCCCTGAAAGTTGACAAGACGCCCTTGAAGGAGGAGGTTGCGAAGGATTAGAATATAGCGCGATTTAATGTAACTATAGCAGTGGCCAATCCAAGGATAGTGGGGGAACAAAGTAGTTTGGTGACCCTGCAACCGGTAACACAATTATTTGGGTCTGCGGTGCCGCAACAGTCACTAACCTCAAATGTGTTTGAAGGGGCCCCTGAGGGACCCTCGGATGTGGAAACAAGGCACAATCACCACACACAAACTGATACGCCAGACACAAGGTTGTATTCCCAAAATCTAGGCTTTATTACAAAAACAAATAGTCCCAGTTGGCCAAATGGTCCCACGCCCCGCGACGTGTGTCTAACAGACCTCGGGGGACGCAAGAGTACGGAAATCGTACATCAGTTACATATATACAAAATGAGCATCTTACAATCAATAATGACGCATTCGATGCCGCCCCTAATTCATTCCCATTGAAGTGGAGGCGATGATTGACCATGGTGACGAATATGACACTTTAGATCACCGTATTTAGTAACAGTTTGCAATCTCGAATTTACAGACACTATTCTTTATTTGTGAGAACACAGCGCTTCTGTTTTCATGGACAAGCTGCACGTAGGGGGATTGGCACATTCCAGGCCTTACTATCTCCTGGTTTCGATTCACGCTCTAGAGGTCAGCTTGCTCTCTGGGGGCTCACAACGCTCAGAAGGGGGGCCGTAAAGAAGAACATAATTCAAACCCTCTAATATTAGTTTCGTACATTGCTATTCTTTTAAGGAGACTCACTGGCATCCGTGTACTGATGAGAATGCCTTGCTCCCTGCTTCCAAGGATATGTGAAGGAGGAAAATGGGCTTTTCTGTCTGGCTCCTCGCGCAATGTTTCAACATGTCTTTAATAACCTTGGACCATTGAAGCAAAATAATATCTACAGCAAAGCAGTTTTACATGAGGCAAAAGTGGCGATGTTTAAGAGAAACATGGAGAAAACAAAATGGCAATTCTGGTTACCTTAAAATGGCTGCACTCTAGTTGAACTAATAGCTACATAATAAGTAATGAGCATATATTCTTTATACTTCAAATGAGGCGGTTGGTCTTCGGCCAACCAATTATCCGCCATAAGCCTTCTGTTCGAGGGTTGTCTACTTTTCTAGACTGACATGTTCCCAATCTTCCAAACTATGGAGGAAAATAAATGTATGAGCCAAATGGTGCCAAATGGTTCCAAATGGGAGGCCAGGTGTGGCATCTGGTGATTAAAAACATTTTTTTAAATTGCTAAGACATGGCTCTTGGGCAGCAGGTTATAGGTAAAGCAAAATTGATCCCTAAGAAGGAAGAATTTGCCTGCATAACCCTTGAGAGAGCTTTTCCAGTTGAAGGGGGTTTCCCTTTGAATAGACAGT
Organism: Ambystoma mexicanum; assembly: GCF_040938575.1. Lineage (NCBI taxonomy): Eukaryota > Metazoa > Chordata > Amphibia > Caudata > Ambystomatidae > Ambystoma > Ambystoma mexicanum. The sequence goes on along the minus strand of NC_090926.1, from coordinate 159,181,337 downwards.
ATGCAATTGATCTATTTGGGGAAATGCAACCATTAAAATCACTTTCTATGAAGGATTTAGCCCAGGTGGAGTTTATAGATAGTAACTGTGTAGATGTAGTAAAATTGGGCTGCTGTGAATTAGTAAAGTATTGTTGTGTCAGAAGCCCCAGCATTTAATCAATTGGGCTATGTAATTGCCGATGCTGTAGAACCTGTAAAGATGGGTGCAAGTGGAGATACTGAATAAAGTAAACCGGTTGTAATGGCAAGAGATACCTTGGTAATTAAAGTTAATCATATAATGGAAAACAAGAAGGGAAGATTCGGGAATAAGGTGGAAAGAACTGTAACATACGATTGGGGTTTTATTCTAAACTCGCTCCATGAGAAAGGTCTCAATACAGAAAAGAATGTTGAAGTGTCTCTGTAAAACTTGCCTCATGGAATGTGCAAAGATTTAAACATTATAAAACTGTTAGGCAAGATTGTTTGCAATACTCTTTGGGTACACTACAATAACCCTGAGCTCCTGGCATTAGGAACCCAAACTTTGGTATAAGTCTTAAATACACAGGTTGGTAGTGTGGCTGAGCAGCCAGGCTTATCTCAAGAGGCGTCAACGTGAGCAGTAATGTTGTGACCGTTTCACAGTAAGTTATTCAAATAAACTCTTACACTCAAGGTTTCTTGATAAAACAATTGTTAATTCATTTCACAGTCAGTTGTATAAGCCTTCTTCAGAAGGGATCAATATATGTAACACTTATAATACACTTCAAAACATACTGTTTCTCTAAATCAGATTATGCCCATTGGGGATGGCACACACACTCCTACACCCTCAGGTCACTTAAATAGCTAGGACACTGTGGACATTGATTTATCACTGGTACATTTAGAGCAATACTGATTTTGGTGTAAAAGATAGAAGAGCGGAATAAAACAAAGGTTAACAAATAATTCACAAACTGGTAAGTACTTTTGAAACATTCCAATGCAGAGTAAAATTAACCCTTTCATGGGAGAAAGGCCAAAGCACAAAATCAGAGGCAAGGAAGAATCTCTCGGGGAGCCAGGACAGCCATTGTTACTTTCACAATGCCTAGGGGAGCTGAGGATCTTCTTTGTAGGTAGGTAAAAAGTCTTGCACAATTTGTTTAGAAAAGTTTGTAGAAGGGACAACACTTGAAGGGCCACAAGCTAGGAGGCTTGTGAGGGGCAAAGCTATAGCAACTGTGCAAGGTAGCCAATACAGGTTTCAACTGAGAGCAAGCAAGGCTACACAACAAGAGGTAAATTCTCTTAGACTTTACAGTACCTCTGTTTAGATTAAATGGTTCCAGCTGGCTTCTTTTCCTGTACAGCTCTGCAGATCCTGTTGTTCTTGGGCCTCAGTGGTGGGGACAAGAGGGCAGACGTCTGGTCCGCGGCAGCAATGGGCAAACTTCGATTCAGCGGTCCTTCAGTGTTTCAGCTCCTTGCATCTGACAGCAAATAGCAACACCACGGTTCAGATACCACTCTGGACTTTCCTCACATCTGGCGTCCAGCACTCTGTTGAGGTGGCTCAGGCTTGGTCAGTCCTGTTTCAGGTAAGTCGGAGGTTGTTCCTGGCGCTCGGGTTCGACTTAAAAGCAACGCACTCAATCTGGTGTTCCTCTCCCTGGCACTTCAGGTCCAGCAGCACAGCAGTGGAAGTACAGCTAGCTCCGAGAGGATGTCCAGACGGGCTTACTTTGGAGTTGATTGGACCCGTACCAACTCAAGGGGAGAAGTCGTCCTTGCAGGGATTCTCTAGTGGAGGCGAATTCAGAGCTTCACCAGGCAATCAAACAGTCCAGGAGTTGAAGCAGGCGTCGCTTCCAAGTTCTTCTTCGGATTCCTTCGTCCAGTGGTCGACTGCCTTCTAACCCAAAAAGCCTTACCTTTTTATGCAGGTTCCTCCCATTCGTTCCAGCCTAGTAGGCAATCCCACAACAGGGTGGCCGTCCTTGCCGGACAGCCAGCCGGCCAATCACTTTTTGGTGCATTCCTGTAACCAAGGGGATTAAGCACAGGGAGTTTCGGGCACCTCCCTCACTTCCTGTCCCTGCCAGACATACTGGAGCCAGAAGCGGGATTCACTTGTGAATCCTGCCAAAGACAAAACAAACTAAGGGACCAAACCTGGTTTGGCACGCAGAGTAAATCTCAAGAAAGACCTTTCCAACAAGAAATGGTGAAAAACAGACGACCAGGGCCATTTTGACGAACGCAGCCCGCGGTAAAACACACAATAGTAGTAAAAAGTAAAGCACTACCACCAGCCATTAATTGTAGAAAGGGTAACATAAAAATGTTACATGAGAAACTAGAAAAAGGGGATATGAAGTAACCCCTCCAGCACCCTATGGTAAGGTCGTATGTGCGCTGGGTCTAGAAAGTTACAAAATGTAAGTAAAGTCAATTTCACTTCACTGCTCTTGGAAACAGTAGTTTCACCAAGAGAAGGTATTTAAACCTTTGGAAAATCTAAGACTTCCCTGTGCCACGGCACTGAAGGTGCTGTGTGGTACAATGTAAATATGATGTCTATGGAGTGTCAGACTCCAAAACCAAAAAGAAACACAGAAAGCCCATAGAATTAAAAGTACAAAGTTGAGCAAAAGAGCTAGTGGTCTCTAAGGTGGGATGAATTTAGTGCTAAACTGAAAGTTTTCCTTAAACTATAATATATGGTCTGTTTCTGATATAGTTTGTCTTCAGGAGAATTGGCTGCTTGAGATGTCGGTGCTGAATGGCTTTGAAATATGCTTTGAGCCTGCAAGAAAGGGTTGTAGAGGCAGACCCTATGGCAGCCTGTTGTGTGCTGTGCGCAGGGGCTCTGGAATTACATTTCTTTGATGCCCTGTCAAACTCGCGAGCGGAGAACAAGCTGAAAGGCTCGTTACGTGCAGTGTAATTCATCCGTATTGGCAGCAGCATCTATTCAGGCATCCGTATTATAGCGCTGAAATTTGGTATCTGCAGAGTGATCATTGCTTCAAGCCTGGAGCAGTGTGCTAGTGCATCAATCGCATCTAATTGTCTAAAATCAAACTCCAAAATTCCAGTCATGCCAAACAATAGTGGGGTACTTATGGGAGTCATATTTTATGAAACTCTATTTGAATGGTCAAAGAGGAAATCTGGCTTTGAGTAATGGGGAGGGGACATCTAGTTGAAATGTTTATTGGGATGTTTTGGACATTCAATTGTTTGACATGCAGTGTGCAATTGAGAGGGCGAAAGTGCCCAATGCTCTGGGCCCTGATGGCCTTTCAAATCAAACTCTGAAGTCTGATTCAGTTCTATGGGCAGACAATTTATTCGGTCCGTTTCAGAATATTCAACATCTTGAGACGTTCCCTCCATCATGGAGGGACTCAGTGGTCATAGTTATTTAAAAAAATTGAGACCGATCTAGTCCATCAAATTATCAATTTCTTTGTTGGATGTGTCCTATGAGAGATATTCAACATTTATCCTAAGAAAGCTCAATGATTGGTCCAAAGATATGAAGTGCTTGGACTTCTATCAATCTGGATTTAAGAGGCACTAGTACTGTATTAAATTGCTTTGTTATTAATCTATCTAATCGGGCTAAATTAGCAAAAAGACTGCTTTATTTAGCATTTTAAATATTGGTAAATCCTTTGACTGCTTGATGAGAGCAAATTTGTGGAGGAGCAGGATTACCCTGAATGTTTTTATAAAATGTTGACACTACGACACACAAACAGAAGAATGAGGGTCAGGCTGCATTTGCATGGAACATTCTCAGCCTGGATACGGACAGAACGGGTCTACGTCAGGGTTGCGTGCTGGCACCTTTTCTGTTTAATGCTCATTTCAAATAATAATCGATTGAGTGGGTTTGGGGGCAAATCCTCCTGAACTGGGCTCTCTGCCCATTCATTGTACCCAGTAATTGAGCTCTATAATCAGAAGATTGTACAACGAATTGTCTATGGAGCAGAGCCCCACAGGATTGTGGGGTAAAATGGGATACATTTGATTCAAAGCTATAGAAGAGTGTTGTCACTTGGTGGCAACTATACAGGAATTGGGGATCACATCATTAAACGCTTGCATGGATTTTTGGCAAATGCAGCTAATGAGAAGTGTGATTGGGCCGCCGTAGGGTACTCTTTTTGTGAAATTGAATGAACTGGTGTAATGGCTCATGTAAAATACACGCACCATGGATAGGGGCTGATATAATACTCCTGGGTGTGATGGATTCCTCAGACAAATTTTTGCTTTCTCCACACAGTGAATGGAAACATTTTAGAACTAGATTGGATAAATAGACAAACGGGTTAGAAGATATTTTACCATTTTAAATTGGAGATGAAATAATGTAATGTTTTACAGACATATTTACGTAGACATCCTGCTAAGAAATATAAGAATTTGCTATCAAGGATGACATTCAATATATTACCATTGTTGGATGTTTTGGGTGCCAGGTGTAAAATCCCTAAAATTCAAAGAACGTGTTGCTTCTGTGGTGCAACTGTAGAATCATTCTACCATCTATATGTGGAATGCATGGGTTTTATTAATATGCGTGCCTTGGTATTTGGTGTTTTTAATAGTTAAAATGGGGATGTCATCTTGGCCAACGGACGAAATTTGTATAGCAGCAGGGCGGTTTGCAAATCAAATATTCACAGAAGATTTATTTCTAATATAGTTGTGAATTGGAGTATTGATTTTATTTTATGTTAGGTATTCTATTTTATGCATTGCTGTTAATGATGATCTTAGATCTTGTCTTATTTTTACATTTGTAAAGCGCCTAAGCCCCAGTAAATTGGCTTTTATTGTGACTTTTTGTATAACCATGTGAAAAGTTTGTTTGTGCGTTTTGTTTTGGAATCTAAAGCACATTATAAATGAGAAATGCAGGCCCGACTTTCAAAAATTGATATAAAAGCATAGGCAAGTGCAGAAATTATTAAACTTGGTCCACAGCTCACTGAACTTCTAGAGGATCAATGAAAAATGTCCAGGGTCAAGTAAGTTACCCAGATAAATTTTCAGAGGAGTTCCGGCGTTAATTCAGAGGGCCATAGGAATGAATGGGAAAAGTTAAAAGGCCTTCGATTTTAATAGAGGAGAGTCTGATCTACCCCACATGTACCCTTCTGCGACAATCAATCACAGGGACGGCCATAGGAGACCCCAAGCAAGTGTTCCAGAGGTTGAATGATGGACTTAAGATGACAGAGAAGTTGCAGTACAAGAGGACTCACAAAAGAAGTCTATGGGAAATGTGGTAAAGTCTCTCCTCCAAGCAATGTTTTTCACTGACCAGGGAGGCACCCGAGGGTGACTATTTCAAATAATTGAAAGAAAGGGTCAGCCGTCAACAACGGCTGACATTACAGATGCACACTTTTGCGCTGACACTCGGCCAAACTATTTCCTTGAACTTAACATATAAACTAAAATTCTTTTTTTGTAAAAAACACAAAAATATAAAAATGTTTGGACCAATCATTGAGCTTTCTTAGGATAAATGTTGAATATCTCTCATAGGACACATCCAACAAAGAAATTGATAATTTGATGGACTAGATCGGTCTCAATTTTTTTTAAATAACTATGACCACTGAGTCCCTCCATGATGGAGGGAACGTCTCAAGATGTTGAATATTCTGAAACAGACTGAATAAATTGTCAGCAGCAAAGTATTACCGCACAACAGTTTACCTGGACAGAGGTTAATGAAGTGTAAATAGTCTAAAATAATGTGTTTAAATACATTTCTAACAGAAAGGGATATTAATTGAGTTCCCTCTCTACATTTAATTTTGTAGAAAAAAGACACTGATATTCCCACCTGAAGAAGGGCTTATTAAGTGCCCGAAACGCGTAGTGGAAACCCCAGAAGCCCGTCATTAGGGCAGTCATACTGGAACAACAGATACAGGATATCAGAAACACTCTTTTTGAACATTATATTGTATTCAAGTGGAATTGAATTTGGTGTATAGTTAAAACTTTGTTGTCATACATTATGTTCAACCTGTTAGGAGGGTAAAAAAATTATGTATATTATAATACGAAATTCTGTTGAAGGTCTAAATGAGTGAATTATAAACTTGTTGAGAACTCTGTGTTAAAGAGAAAAAATGGAAAAATAAAGACACATTTTTATATTTTTGTGTTTTTTACAAAAAAAGCATTTTAGTTTATACGTTAAGTTCAAGGAAATAGTTTGGCTGAGTGTCAGCGCAAAAGTGTGCATCTGTAATGTCAGCCGTTGTTGACGGCTGACCCTTTCTTTCTGTATACTTCTCTGGTCTGGTAGCACAGACTTTATACAGATTGCACCTAAATAACCACAAGTGAGTTAAGTAATTAAAATTTCAATAACCTATGAGTGCACCTCCCCATCCAAATGTTCTCTATTTAAAATAATTGCCCAAACCAGGACCCCAAAGTACTCATGTCGATGGCTTCAGCAACCCGAAACAACCCAGTAAGTAAGCAGCTGTTTTCCACTGGTGCATTTTTTATGATTCCGTTGCCAGGGATGATCCAGGAACAAATGCTGGTGCCACTGTTTTGACCTTGAAGCCAGGACTGGAAAATCCATCGAAGACTGAAGATGAGGGCTCCCAGCAGCTTGATGCATATAAGACAGCAGAATATCAGCAAATGGTCCCAAGGTTGGCAACAACGGCTGATGTCAACTTTGGGCATTCTAAGCTGAAGATCTGGCGGGCATTTAAAGCATCAACCACCTTCTGGACATCAGCATGGACCCTCATCCATTTGCATGATTCTGGGACAGAACGGCTCGATCCAGCAGAGGTGGGTAGGCAGTAGAAGACTTCAGTGGGACTGGGCCTCCAGAGGTGCAAAATAATTAAAAGAAAGGCTAGGTCAAAGCCACTGTACTTGGCCAGCATGGCCACGACAGTGCTTAAAATGGCAAACTTTGAAGGATTTGTGAGGATGATCTCCTCACGTCTTCAGACCTGCCTCGTTGCAGGACAGGAAACCAAGGGAGTGCAACAGATGTAGGACAAAGAGTAAATACCTTTTCAAAGGGGTGGACTAAAGGTCAGCCGCCAACCATAGAAAGGGGCTTCAGGGTTTAGTCGCATGTCCAACCATACTGGTTGGCCATTAGGACTGACACTTGGTCTTAACCACAAGAAGTGAGTGATTGGCCTAAACCGGTTAGGACCAATATGGATGATGCCATGATCGGCTCTCAGAACCCATAGGATCAGAGTGGCCATTTTAGCGTACCTTGTGGTCTAATGGACAAAAGGCCTAAAACACAAAATGGCAGAGATCAGGATAAAAAAATAGATTGGTTCCCAAATGGCTTCTAAAAAGGAACATTGGGCAGCCAGTGGCAACATGGCATGCACTCTTAATGAAGCCAAAACTGAAGTACAACTTCCATCAAACCTAATTCCTTTGTTGTATAGGGTGACATCACTGTAGGGCAAAATTGCGGAACCTGAGATGTGTCAGTAGGACTGAACGCCTTAAGGGCGACACAATATCATACGCCTTTTATAAGGTATCAAGGGATGTAATGCATGGGGGGTTTCAGGAGAAATCTGCTGGCCTGCAAAAAGAAGCCAATGAAAGAGAAAGACAGGGTTTAGGGGAAGCAAAAGAATGGAGCTCGAATCCCCAAAATAATTGTCTTAAGTGATATACTTGGTGATTCAAGCATCCAACCCATTTTCAGACATGCTTGTGTAAATATAAAAATTTGTGTTCAGTCTTGCGTTCCCAAAATTATTTTTGATTGTAAACAAAGCAGGCCGGAACCCTCACTTGTGGCTTTGCCCCTTTCACCCCTCCCATTTTTCTTTTCTGCGAAAGTGCAATAGGGGCGAATTGGTCTGTCCGTCTTGGAATGATAACCCATGAAATTAATTTACATGGATATTCTAGGTTTTTTTTATTTATATATATAGCGTTAAAGCCCGCGGGCATCAGAGCGCATTCCAAAAAGACAGGACATGTAAAAACAGAGTTTTGATACTGCACTTTGTTCAGTAAGACATTGTAACATTGACTAGCCTATGTCCTGGAAGTAATGGTTACAAAGGACACTTGGATTTCAAAAAGCCAGGTTGCAATGCTAATACAATTAATTTATTCTTTTTAATAGTCGTTGTTGCAGAAATATACAACCTCTACCCACAAAGATGTCAGTGTCGACAGCTGCTGGGCTAGCTCTAGAAAGAGGCTGGCTGGCTGAGAGACAGAGCAGTTAAATCGGACTGATGTCGGGTAAAGCTAGGTTATCATATTTCTTATTTATGGTTGCATCACATGTTTTTAGAGTCTACTTTTTTTGAAGTGGTCACTTTGGTTGTACCACCATAATTTGTACCCTTTTTTAATGGAATGCAGATGTGTATGTGGGGGTGTGGGGGTTGGAGATGTGGTGGTGTGCGGTAGGGAGAGAGGGTGTCAGGAAATCTGCTCAATACAAAAACTGGTTTTAATTGCAATCAATTTCACACCCAAAATGACCACTTTAAAACGCACAGAACCAAATTGATGCATGTCTAAATAATGTCCTTGTACAATACAGTATGAAACAGACATTGTTGGGTTAATCAAGTTCGAACATACCCACCTATACCTACCTTCAATTGTATGAAGATTTCATATTGGCATACTCTTACTGACCGCACATACTAGGTTATTGCACTTAATTTAAATGTTGCACTTCTATCTCAATGGCTTCTGTTTTTACATTTGAATGAATCCTGGCTCTGGCCAAAACTTATCACAGAATGTTAATTTCTTCCTAAAAACATTTCTACATGCACATTTCAGTGCTTGCGCATCCAAGAGGTACTGCACTTTCGTCAGGAGCATATGTAATTTTTATGTCACAGGTGTTCTTACTTGCTACTCTGGGTATTTGATCTATTGGTAAAGGTTATGCCCCCCTCTGTGATGGAGCGGATTGTCGGGACAAGCTTCTACCTTTCTTTCAATGCTAATAGTAGCTCTGCCTCCAAGGACATATTGAGTGTTATTCTGTATGAGAAGAGCCTGTAGTTAAATAGTGTATTGAAAGTACACCAATTCTTGTAGTCCTGTTTCCTATGGTACAACTGTTTGTATTTACATGGTCTTGGTGGCTCATGTGAAGGAAGATCATTGAGCATCCCACTTTGTCAGCCTGGGTTTTGTCTGATGCCAAGCAGAGGTGGCGATTTGGAAATGTGTATTCCATTGGGAGCAAGAGGTTCTGTTTACTGAATTTGTCCGACTTGCACGCAGCTGACCTCCTAAATGTGTCAAACACGTTATGTACAGCTTGTATGGTAAAGGCACAGTCCAGTGGTAGAGGGGTGGAGATGGTCGGGGATGTGGTGCAGCCGTTTTAATTGCTGAGAGGACTACAAATGTAACTGATCAGGTTTTCCTTCGACCAATCCAAAACCTATGTCTCTTGAACATTAACATTGCTTTGTCATTTGTGCTTAACCATATCTGCATAATTTGCAGCCCAAAGGAGCAGATAGAAAACAGAAAACAGACCGGGAGAAAATGGAGAAGCGAACACCTCTGGAAAAGGAGAAATATCAACCTTCGTATGAGACCACCATACTCACTGAGGTAAAATAGTTTACCAGCTGCTAGAGTTGTTGGTTATGTGTTGAGAACATTATCCTTTCTAAAAGTATCAGTGCCGATTGATGTGGCAGGGTTGAGAGCAATCCAAGGTCATCTTGGCTGGAATTGCTTTCACTATGGCAGATAGCTAATGTTATTTATGCGAGTGTGATGTTTCCTAGTTTGCAAGTTAATGAGAAGCTGGTATGCACCTTTTTGAAATAATGTTCTATCAACATGAAAAAAAGCAAATCACAAATATTTACACCCCTCCTTACCAAGTGATAATTTGTGGACCTTTTGGAGAGTGGTTTATCATGTTGACTCTCTTCCCAGGTTATTAAAATGCATAGTCTATGTATTTGTCCCTCAAGCAGGTCTGCTGTCTGAACCTATTCAGCCGTATGGACTACATAGTGCATGGTATTGAATGTTGGCAATGATTGTCCCACAAATGGTCCGTAATGGCTGGTTACTGCAGAAAGTAAAACCTATTTCACTAGTGTTTTGATTTCATTTAGCAGGACATGCTTTACTGGTGGATAGAATGGGAGTGAGACATCAGTTAATTTGCAATAAACTTGCCACTGCAGAGTTCTGTTGCTTTAAGCATTTAGGTGATGCAACTACTGTGTGCTTCTGCTTCTGTTTTCCCTATATGTGACCCTTAGGGTTTCATTGCTATCATGCTAGTTAGCAGGAACATTTGTACTGGTTTACCTAATCAAAATATTTGCTGTTTGCGCTCTGGTCAAACCTTGTCTTTTACCTTCGACTTGCTAAATGGACCGGTCTCACTGTTTTATTTTTATGGTTATGCTATATTTTATTTACATCGCGCCCATACACAAGTGTTTCAGGGCGCGATTATGCAAGGGAGGGTTACAGGGGAGGAAACAAAACAATGATCTTGCTAGGCCCAGTGATATTGAGAACGTGCAAGGGGATGGGGAGGAATGGAAAGTGCTGAACAAGTGAACAGGTAGTGCAGCCGTTGGGTGGCAAGTGCAAGAATAAGGCGCAGACGGCGGGTGTCTGATAAATGCAGGAAAGGGACTGTAGGGTTGCAGATACAGACCCGAGTGCAAGGGTCACCAGGGGGCAGTGCGTGTGTTCAGCTGGGTGGGCAGGGATATCTGCTCGAAATCAGAGGGTAGCCAGGGGCCGAAACAGAATAGAAATCGGCAAGGGAGAAGGCATAAGCAAAGAAGGTGGTCTTGAGGTGCCTCCGGAAATGAAGATGGTTCTCAAGTTTTAGAGAGGCAGGGAGGCTATTCGAGAGTGAGGCTCCAGCCTAAGAGAGATCTACCCCCAACTCGTTGCTTGGAGAAGCGAATGATGCTGAGTGAGTTGGAGGAGCAAAGAGCTTGAGTACGAAGGGATTTCCGAAGGCATTGTTGTATTAAGTAGTAAGTATGTATTGCGGTCCCAGTCCCCATTGATCATAGTTTTCCTGTTTGGGAGTTTTATCAGTTTTCCCAATACAAACCTTTCAGAACATTTACCCTCATTTACTTTACTAACATGGTACTATTTTTCCAATGCTTGATCGTTTGCTTTTAAATGGCACAATAATGTATTCTAATGACATGACCCTTAGTTACATTTAATTTTTTGACACTAGCTGAAAGCATGATTAAAAAGCAGCCTGGCCATAGGATGCAGTATAATTGTGAAAGAGCAAAATTTAAATACATTATTAATAAATTTGAAAAACGTTTTGGGTTCCTAAAACCAGAAATTCACAATGAAGGGGTTTATATGAAGCAAACATCCCTATAACATTTTTAAAAGCCGTATAATTAAATTAAAAAGATTAACTAGCCATATGCTGAATAAACAATCTTTTTTAGCTCTTTGCGCAAACGCTTTTTGAATGCAAAATGTACAAATTGCTCAGTCTCAAATTTCCTAAAGCAACACTCCTCAAAAACAGTAATTGCCTTTGCATCCAGTGCCATAACCAATGCCCCTTTCAAGCTAAAACCATGGAAACCTATCTGTGCTTGGTTTTAGTGTGGGGTTGCATTTCCACTTTACATTGGCCTTTTTCGGGGAGCAAATCTGTGTACTCCCAGTGCTTTGCTGCAGTCTGTGTACCTGGGCTATTTCAGCACTCTTTGCGGTTGCAAGGAGGTTCCAACACACTCACTCATCCGAGGATGTTGTCTCATGCCTGACCATGATCCATAGTGTTGAGGCCTGTGTCCTTTTTGCAGATCTTGCTTTAATGGCATTTTTACTTGTGTACATAGCGTCTCATTACATTTGCTGGTTTATTTTCTAGGCTACCTGATTTCACCATAGTTTTCTGCAAACACCTTCTATTTCTTTACATATGGTGCTTTTAAGACCATCTTTAGTTGGAACGTGACACTGTTCTTCCTTCCCTGTTCCACTTCTATTTATTAATCCGGTCTCATCTTAGACCGACAGCCCCAGTTTTCTTCCCACCGTAGTGTTGGTAGTAGATCCATTTAGCTATTAAACTGAAGCTGTATGTTAATTGTTCAGTTCCTGGACAAATTCATTGAGATGCTGATCTTATTCTTAAAGTATTTTATCTATCTTCTGGATTATTATTTTTTTTCAGTCATCTGTCTATTTCTCTGGAATGTGAGCATTTTGTTTGTTGCTTAACTGTTATTGTAAATTTGGATCAAGGTCAACGATGCAACCCTTAAAATGCATCAACATTTTAACTCTGGAATGAGAAGTGAATTAACAATGAGACCCCATCCCAAAGGATTTGAGTTTAGAATATGCATTGTTGGTGAGGTCTGGAAAAAGACTTGCGTACATGATCTCGGTGTACTCCACGTAGTTGGTGGTACCTCAAAGTTTCTTGACAAAGTGTGGGAGCATGGGCAACAGTTAATTTCAATTGAGTAACTTATTTGATGGCTACTTTTATTCAGTGTTGCACCACTCACCTTGTTGGTTGCTGCATATTGAGAATAAGTAAGCCTTCAATCCTAGACAAAATTGTTTTTATTCTTGGCTGGTAAATCCAATTAAATTGCACTCTGCAGCACAATAAAAATGTTTTTAACACAGAGGAGACCTTCCGGACACAGTTACTCTGACTCTTTAGCAAATTTAGCAAGCCAGGGAACTGGTCCCTAGAAACTCACTGCTTTTACCATGCCCAAAGGGCTTTTTCCACTAGCAAAGATGTGCCTATGGCCCATTGCCTTATTTTGTGGCAATGCTTGAGAATTAAAGTTGTCTGCTATGTTGGAGAGGAGCACATTTGACACACAAGATGGGTTCTGTCTAATGAGCGGTATTTCACCAGATTTGCTTATGAAGGCTATAGGATGATGACAGGAGCTGTAATAAAAAAGAACTGTTGTGTTGCTGTTTGGTATCCCTGTTCAAATCCAGACGTGGACATTTTTTTTTTCTTTTTAAACTACGAAATTGGATTTCCACTTCTGTATGAGTAGGATGTCCATGATACCCAGTAACTTTGTATTTGGAGAAAAAAGCAGCCCAGAGAACCTTTACTGCAAGATCACATTTTACTATCCCATCCAGTGCCCGTTTCTCCAGGCTTATGAGGAAGAGACTGGATGATTATTTGCAGAACGTGTGAGTTTCCAGGAGCTAGTTGCATGTGCAAGCACTGGATCCATCCCATTTATGTGGCTGCCGGCTTCCCATACCTCATTTTTCTTTGATGTAGATGATTGGATTTTCTTGCGTCATCTTGTGGTTTTTCTGTTCCTCCTTTATTTCTCCATTTCTGCCTAGCCACGGGAGATGCTAACCTTGCCAATCCATTAGCTGTTTTGCATGTGGTGTGCCTAGCTGGACTGTACTCTCTGCAATCTTTTCAAGCCAACATAGGCATCCATCTTTAACTTCTTTGAAGTGGAGCCCCTCTAGGAGCTTGATGTGAGGGAGCAAATATTCCAGTAGTCTCATGTAAGCAGCCTCTTGTTTTAGCCTTTCCTCTACTCACCCCTGTCCAGGAAATCGGTTTCCTTACAAAGCCTTCTGAAGTAAGTGTTGGGTTAAGAGTTGGTTGAAACTAGGAACCACATTTTTAAGGACCATGCATTAACAGCTTGTCATGGACCAAATTTGTAGTGGCTGCCAAGACTGTGTTCTTTCTGTGTGCATATTCCAGGGCAAAACGTCATAGGGGTTTGAGCTCAACAGTGCGATGGAACATCCATTGTGGATGCTCCCATGATATTACTCGTAGACCTAACTGCATGTTTGTTGGCCTAGTCTCTTATCTGGACAAGAATAGCCTCTCTGGAATGTCAATCATGTGGATTGGAAGAGACCATAAATCAAACGTCTCTGCTTTTCATGTTGTCCCCTTTCTTATATACTGGGATGTTGATCCTTTGGAGACAACAATGGAACACTTTGCATAGAAGTATTTTGAAAAAGACTAAGCATTTGACCATGCCACGACTGCTAACCTGCACAACTCTCTGCAGTGTGCCTGGCTCCCAACTGTTGGCCCCTTTCTCCTTGCACATGGGCCATGTGTGGGAAGGATGCATCTTCAGCAGCTGTGTATTACTACTCTATGGGGCACATTTCTTTTGGCCTGATTTCACCTTGTGCTCCATTCTCGAATTTTTCATTGCTGCCACTCTAGCAACAGTCCATTTCTGGCGCTGACCATCTTTGTCTGGGCTGCAGGAACTTTGCATACTCTTGGGAAGACATTTTCTGTGAAAACATTGACAGAGCTATTGGACTTAGTTATCTTCTTTAATCAGAGACACCAGTGAAATATGTTCTCCACATCCTTAACTCATGTGAGGGTCTGCAGTAACAAAACTAGTCCCCATTGACCCACCTTATCCTTCTGGCAGTGAACAGACTATTTTTTTCCAATTTCAGTGTTGGGCAAGATTGTATGCAGTACCCTTTGGGTGCACTACAACAACCCTGACCTACTGGCAATAGGAACCCAACCTTTGGTATAAGTCTGTACTACACAGGTTGGTAGCGTGTTGTGTAGCCAGGCTAATCTGAAGAGGAATCAATGTGAGCTATACAGGAGTTAGAGATTCAAAATGACAAGTATTCAAATAAACTCTTACACACAAGGTTTCCTGATTAAACAATTATCAATTTAACAGTTTGAGTAAGCCTTCTTCAGAATGGGCAATATAATAGTAACACACAGATGCACTCAAATACACACTTAGTTTATCTAAATCGCCAAGAACCCATTTGGGATGGCACACACACTTCCTACACGCTCAGGTGACTTGAATAGCTAGGACACTGTGGCCATTCATATATTACTGTGGCATTTAGAGCATTACTTTAGAGTAGGTCAAAGAAAAAGGTTATTAGAACAAAACAAGACATCTCAAAAATATTCTGAAGCAGTTAAGTACTTTTGGTAACCCCAATGCAAAGTAAGTTAACCCCTTGCTGGAAGGAAGACAACACACCCAGTCAGAGGGACGAAGAGTCATTGAGGGAGCCAGCCAAAAGTCAATTGGGCAAAAGTCTAGGTGAGCTGAAACAATTTTGGTGTTCTTCTCCCTGGCTCTTCGGTTTCCAGCAGCAATTGCAGTGGAAATGCAACCAGCTTCGAGAGGATGTCCAGGTGGCTTACTTTAGAGTTGATTGGTCCCACCAACTCATGGGGAGAAGTCGTCCTTGCATGGCTTCTCTAGTAGAGACGAATTCGGAGCTTCCGCACAGCAGCATGGCTTCACTGGGCAAAACAATGTTCCAGGAGTTGCAGCAGGCGTCTCTTCCAAGTTCTTCTTCTTCGGATTCCTTTGTCCAGTGGTCGACTGTCTTCCAAGCCAAAAAGCTTCGCCTTTTATGCAGGTTTCTCCCATTCATTCCAGCCTAGCTGTCATTCACCCAGCAAGGGTGGCTGTCGTTGCCGGAAAGCCAGCCGGCCAATCTCCTAGGAGTGCTTTCCCATCTCTGAGGAGACTAAGAACAGGGAGTTTCAGGAACCTGCCTTGCTTCCCGCCCCTGCCAGACACTCTGGAGCCAGAGGTGGGCTTCACTCGTGAACCCTGCCAAAGGCAAAAAGAACAAAGGGACCAAACCTGGTTTGGCGTTCAGAGTAAATCTCAAGAAGGACCTTTCCACAAAGAAATGGCGAAAAAAGACGGTGCCATTTTGACAAAAATGACACCCTTGGGTGCATTACTGCAGCTGTCAACGCAGCCAGCTGTAAAATCACACAAGGGTAGTTCAAAGTAAACCACTGTCACCAGCCATTCATCGAGGAAAGAGTAACATAAAAAATGTTACATGAGAAGGTAGACAAAGGGGAAATAAGTAACCCCTCCAGCACCCTATTGTAAAGATAGTGTGTGCTGGGTCTAGAAAGTTACAAATGTAAGTAGTCAATTTCACTTCACTGCTCTTGGAAACAGTTTATCCAAGAAGGTATTTAACCCTTTGGGAAATCTGAAAGACTTCCCTGTGCACTGCACTGAAGGTACTGTGTGACAATGTGAAGATGATGCCTATGGAGTTTGTCAGAATCCATACGTTAACAAAGAAACAGAGTTCAAATCACATTAAAAATACATGAGAGTGGAGAAAAGGGTCTCACTCTCCGGGTTAAAAATGAAGTCCTAAAATCCAGTAAAGTTGATGGGGGAAGGGGGAGGGGGTCTCTATGGTAGACAGGAATTAGCACATTTCTGAGAATTGTTCCTAACATTCAGTATACCTTCTTTCTGATGCTTGTTCATCTGCTTAGAATCGCATGCTGTGCATATGGTCCGACATCCAGTGGTAACTGCAGAGTATTGCATCTTGTCTTTCGGGACCGAAAGGGGACGTCGGCATAGGCGTGTCTGAAACACTATCCCTATCGTGATGTGTGTAGTACCCAAAATCCCTCACGCGCCGAGGTCCCTCAGATTGTTTTTTTTCCACCCAGATAACTGGTCGCCCTATAGCGGAGCTCTTCATGAGACATTGTTTATCTTACCGAATTGTCGGTTTTATTCCCAGTTAAGTCACTTAACCCATCAAGAACATCTTCGACAAAGACTACGGGGGAATCGTCTACGGCTGTGGGTTCCGGCACCTAAGATCCGGCGTTCGAACTTCCACGTGGTCGGGCCTTCTGGCCGGCCTACACAGTAGGGAGAGTGGGCTCAGGGTTTTCCATACTGTTATTATGTCTTTCCTCTTTTCTACTGCTTTCCTTTTTGGTCTGGTCACCCTTCCCTTCTGCTATGGAAAGGACTCCATTTAGAATCTCCCCTGTGTGTAGGGTCAGATATCCGTGGAAAGACGAGCACACGTTGTGTAACGCTTGTCTCCCCCTAGAGCATGACGAAAAGCGGTGTTCGGCGTGTAAACTCCTTAAACCTAAAACCCTTAGGGAGCGCCGGTTGAAGCGGTGGGCCGCGTAAGGAATGTCACGCGTGCCCCCCCCCCCCTTTGCCGCGACACCAGCCGAAAGTGACAGGGGTACATCGGATGACCAAATGTCCAACGCGGACGTTATAGACCTTGAGGCGGACTATTCTAGGGCCGCCACGCCCGTCCCCGACCCTTCCAGGCTTGACTCCGGTCTTGCTACAGGGACCATATATGGTGACAGGAGCGTACAATCGCACCGCACAAAGCACACAACCCAAGCGCCCTCGCCGACTTCTTCAAAGAAGGCGAAAGCGCCAACGGGTCTGCTGGAAATTTCGGCGGTGGCCACGGATCGGTCTGATCCGAAGCCTTCCCCGAATCCGCAGTAGCGCATGATGACTGGGCATAGCAAATATAACAAGGGCGCTACTCCCCAAATTACACGCGCCAAAGTTTTCGTACAAGAAACTTCAAAGGTTTCCAAGGCCCGTACAGGCCCGAAGACTACGAGTAGGCCTCTACCCGAGAAGCTATCCGCAGGCCCTTCTGTAGCCGCGGAAGAAGTTTCCACTGCCGACACATCTTCAGAAGCTTTGTCTCCTGAAGATTCAGTGTCTATCCGTAAGAGTATCAATAGGATTGCTACGGCGGTGGACCTACTACCGGTTCCGCCCAAAGTTATGGGCCAATCCGCCGAAAAGTTTTCCACGGATTTGGAAGACTATCCTGAAGAATCTTACGAAGAAAGCCAGGTACCCCGCTCAAGCACCCTGAGGAGATCCTCTCAACACCTTAGGGCGGAGACCACGGTCCCTACTCAGTAAGGCCCATTTGGATCATCCAAGTGGACCACAGAACAATTCGAGGGGTGCATGGATCGGCTGGAGCAATTTTTCAGTGCTTCTGATCAACCTCCGCCAAAAAAGGCTCGGGTAGACCCTAACCCTCTAATATATGAAGATATCCAACACCAAGTTGACTATCAAGAAGATGTCCAGATGGACACGTATAAGGACATCTATACAGAAGAGGAGTCCTCTTTTCTGGACAACTATGGGGAAGATCAAGGAGCAACTGACAACTGGGAGGACACCCAGCAGGATGATCATAACTCCGATATAGTTTGCCTTGACTCTCCCCAATCCACCCCGATTCGACAAGCTTCCCCGGTGGATGATCAAATGGCTTTCAACAACATGTTGAAGAAAGTAGCAGAATTTTTAAAAAATTGGCACGCTTGAAGCCTTGCCCGAACAAGATTTTCGCTGAGGACATTATTAATGAAAGACCTCCGGCAAGCCAGTCTATCCCTCTTTTAAGCTCTGTTAAGACGGCTGGCTCCTTCCTTACTCACACCCGCTCAGACTAGGGCTGTGAACTCGAGGGTCGAAAAACGTTTCCGATCCGCCCCCAACAAACCCACTATATATCAAAGGACACGCAATCCCAGACTCGCTGGTGGTGACCAACACTCGCAAAAGAGCAGGGGTTCCCCTTGCCACATGAGTCACCCCCGGACAAGGAGTATAAAAGGCTGTATGCCTTAGGCAAACGGGTTACGTCAGCAGCGGCCTATACCGTCCGGATTGCCAATAACACAACGTTACTAGCAAGCTACGTCAACGCCCAATGGAACCTACTCCAGGAAGGCCTTCAAGAGGTTCCGGAACCATCCAGAGCCAAGCTTCTCGCCATTGTTCGGAGGGCAAACTTGCCAATCAGAATGTGGTAAAGAATACCCTGGACACCGCAGAGACAGCAGGCAGGTCTCTCGCACAGGGTACTCTCCTGAAGAGGCACGCGTGGCTGCGCACGTCGGGCTTCAGGCCTGAGACCCAGGCATCCATTATCAACAAACCCATCGAAGAGGCTAACCTCTTCGGAAAGGCGGTAGACGATGCGTTGGAGACAGCCAAGAAGGAGCATGAGACTATTAAGTCGCTGCACCAAATTTCCCAGAAACCCTCTTCACAGAGGGGCAGTAATTCTCGGCGGTCCTTTCGAGGACAAGCCCGCACCGCTCAAAACAATTTCGGCACGGGCAACTTCAACTCAACCTGCTGCAAGCCCCACTTACTACCCTCAGAGGGGTCAGAAGCGCGGAAAGAATAGAGGCAGAGGCTCCAATTCCAGAGGAGGGTCAACTTCGGGTCAGAAATGACGACCAAGTCCAGGTCACCTCCCATGTCTCCCCGGTCGGGGGGGGCGATTAACATCTTTCCTCAAGGCATGGGAGGGGATAACTTCAGACCAGTAGATCTTAAAGACGGTCGCCCACGGTTACTGCGTGGAATTCGCCCGACCTCCACAGTTCAGACTGCCGAAACATCGACGCCTTTCACCGGAACATCTGCAGATCCTGATCCAAGAGGTGGAAGGGCTGCTGGGAATGGACGCCTTAGAAGCTGTCCCGGTTCTTCAGGTAAACAAGGGTATCTATTCAGTGTACTTCCTTGTACCCAAAAAGGATCTCACCATGCTTCCTGTTCTAGACCTGCGCCCAGCGAACAAGTTCATAAAGCCCCAGAAGTTTCGCATGGTAGCCCTGCAAGAGGTGATCCCATTGCTAAAACAGGGGGACTTCATGACAACATTGGATATGAAAGATGCATACTTTCATATTTCAGTGCTGCCAGCGCACAGAAATTTCCTAAGGTTCGTGATTCAGGACAAACACTACCAGTTCAAGGTACTCCCCTTCGGCATAGCCTCGGCGCCAAGGGTGTTTACCAAGGTCCTGGCAGTGGCAGCGGCACACCTGCGCAGACTTTCAGTTCCAGTTTACCCTTACCTCAACAGTGGACCTACTGTTCAGCCTGGGATTTTCTAACAACGGAAAGAAATCCAGCTTAGTCCCCAGCCAAGTAAAACAGTTCCTGGGGGCTCTAATTCATACGGAAGACGGTCTAGTCATCCCTTCCAGCGAGAGGATTCAGAACATGCTCTCTCAGGTTCCTCAGTATGTAGCCAGTCGAGAGGTGATGGTACGCAAAGCTATGCGTTTGCTAGGGATGATGGCGTCATGCATATATTTGGTTCCCCACGCGCGGCTGCGCATGCGTCCCATGCAAGAGTGGCTCAACAGCCAGAGGTGTCAGGCCAGCGGACAATGGGAAGATCTGTTAGTTGTCTCGCCAGCCCTCATTCTCTCTGCAGTGGTGGTCGAGGGAGAACCTCTTGAAGGGGGAAAACCTTCACTACCCCTGCAGTGGAAGCCACTCTCACGACACTCCTCTCTCACGGGGTGCCCCCCCCATCCCCTCACCCCCCCTCCCCCCCGCCCCTTGCTTCAACAGACAGCGCACGGAGTGTGGTTCCCTCGGGTAGCGTCCAACCATATAAAACTACTGGAGCTACTAGCAGTGTTCAAAGCATTGAAAGCCTTTCAGGAGCAACTGCAAGGGAAGACAGTGCTGGTCCTAACCGACAGCACAACAGCAATGCATTACCTGAACAAACATGGGGACACTCACTCTCCAGGGCTATCCAAGCTGTCCCAAAATATCTGGATATGGGCTCTCAAACACAAGATGTTCCCGATATCCCAACATGTTGCAGGGGAATTCAATCTTCTGGCAGACGTACTCAGCAGAGATGTTCCTCTGCCAGAAGAGTACGAATGGCGACTGCACAAAGACATTGTATCCAACGTCTTCCTACTCAGGAGAACGCCCAATGCCAAGATTACGCCTCCAGGTACCCCCAGAACCGATTCAAGGGGAACGGTCTCTGGAAATCTTGGTCGGGGAAATTTGTCTATGCTTCAAACCCCTTTGTTTCAGTGGCAGCTGATAGAGAAGGGGACCCTGTCTCTAAATCAGCAATATCAAGGTGGATTGGCAAATGCATCACACTGTTACACTCTTTCAAAGAGAGACTTGCCCTTCAAGCCTAGAGCACATTCTACTCGAGGCACTGGGGCATCCATAGCATTCATTGCAAATGTTCCCCTAGAGTCCATTTGCAAAGCGGCAACCTGGAGTTCTGTACACACCTTTACAAAACACTATTGCCTAGACACTCATTCTAGGTCTGATTCTCAGGTGGGACAAGCAGTACTAAGACATCTTTTTTCTACTGTTCCTTCTCACAACCCACCTCCGGGTACTACTTGCTAGTCTATACACAGCATGTGATTCTAAGCAGATTAACAAGCATCAGAAGACATGCATTACTTACCGTAAAAGCATTTCTGATGATTGTATCTGTTTAGATTCACATGCGCCCTCCCTGCCTCCCTGCTCGGGTTGGAAAGAACATAGACTTCTTACTACTTTCTCTCTTCATGTACTCACTCACTATAGCCTTGGGCTCCCTCGTGGCAGAAAAAATGCAATCGGAGGGACCTCGGCGCGTGAGGGATTTTGGGTACTACACACGTCACGATGGGGATAGTGTTTCAGACACGCCTATGCCAACGTCCCCTTTCGGTACCCGAAAGACCAGATACAATACTCTGCGGGTACCACTGGATGTCGGACCATATGCACAGCATGTGAATCTAAGCAGATACAATCATAAAATGATTTTACGGTAAGTAACGCATTTCATCTGAGCGAGTTTAAAGATGTATTTACAAAATTACCCCTGGATGTGGAATTTGCGAGGCCACCCTATTATTGTGGCGGGGGGAGCAGGGGTTTGGGGGGGACACTGCTACATTACTTTGGTTGGGTTTGGATACAATTTCAGAGGGGCAAAGCTAAGTCTCAGGTGGGCTGTAAGAGTGGGATAGGGCTAAAATGAGTCCACCGAGAACAATACCAATAGTTCAAGTTAGACAGAAAAGTACAAGCATATACAATGGTTTATTAGCGCTAAGCTAGTTAAACCTCTAAAATATTGTCACACATTTACTATTAAATATAGACCACCTCCTTTAGGAGAAGAACGCATTTGATTCAATAACCAGTGCAATACAAATAGATGCATGAAATTCAGTAAATGGACTTCAAAATAACTACAGAATATCTCACCAACATTTGGGTCCAACCCTAGGATGGTTTGTGCCCTAAATTCATCAGTTCCAAATGTATACTTCACAGGTAGGTTGAGATGTGGACAATGGTAATGATTATGATCTGGTACTTTAAGGTCAGGCAAGTTAACCATCTCATTATAAGTCACATGAATAGTCCTATGAAGGGATCCTTGACCAGGGCTCTACCGACCAAAGTCAGGAAAGAATACTTTGGGAGCAGGACTTTATGCTCTTGTAACGCTATACAGGAGAGGGGTGGGGCTGGACAGTTATTTTAATGTACCCTCATGGCTCGGACTTCTCTGGAGACCATGCTTCGCTTCCTGAATCCTTTGGGAATAGTCTTCTGTGCTTGGTCCTCTCGGGGAAGGCCCAGAAGTCTTTTTCGGCACAGGATTTCAGCTTCCAGCTGAAAACCCAAATGAAGAAAAGAGTAAGACTTCTGCAGAGCAGGCAACTTCAGGACACCTCTATGATGTGAAGACTTATTGCAATGGCGGTCACTAGTCAGGCGGTGACGGGCGATCTTCCAGCCACTAATAAAGAAGCAGGTCCTGAACTGCTTCTGTTGATGCAAGAAAGGTACAAATGCAGGAGCAGGCATCTTGTAGTACAAATTGAAGATATTCCAAGGATGCACTTGGAATAGCGAAGGCTACAGTGTGGTAGCCCAAGACAGCTGGTTGGTCTAGGGACACTTTCGAAGTTATGGATCCTTGAGCAGGGGTCGAGACTGGTTGTTCCCAGAGGTCCAAGGGTTGAAGCACTGATGAGGGTCTTAATATCTGGCAGAGGAGCAGAGCTTTACCAGGACTTTTCCTGAGTTGGTGCTGGTCAGCTGCAGGGGTCATCCTCGGGTCATTGAGAGGCTGCTCTTCAGAGAGCACTTGGTTCAGATCTGAAGAATGGCTGCAGGAGTCTCCCTTTTATCCAAGATCTGGACTGGAAGCTCGCCCAGTTCCACCAATGTTAAGGATCTGCACCATTCAAACAGCCATTCAAACAGGCAGTGGCTATCTAGTCATGGATTGCAACTGGCTACCACATCTGGCCAGCAACAGACATTCAGGCATCTGGTTGTATATTGGGACAAGACAGTCCCAGCCCACATATCTGTGCTCACGCACAAACAACCCTTTTGTCATTAAAAGCAGCAGCTTACCCAGGGAAAGGGCGTCCTATACATGGCCTTTCAAGACATGTGAAGTCCAAAGCATAATATGGCCAAAGGACAAGACCTTGTGGCCCGGCTGTCTTAGTGTGTTAGCCAGCTTTATTAGCCTTTTGCCGTAAATAGAAAAGTGCCCAGGTAAAAGTCTAAAATAAGGTAGAAAAATATCCACTGCCACCAGCTTATCCTAAGCACATTGTAAAAGGAACCAAACAGCCATTATGGAATAGGTTATAACTAATGTAAGGTGGCATGGTGGTGGTTATAGACTTTTATTTGTGCATAAAAAGGTCCTCACAATCCCCATCTTCTAAGAGGGGTTTGCCTGTCTCAAAACTAATACTTAAGGGTCAGTCAAAATGTCTGTCAAATTAAACTCCACTGTCCTGTGTCACAACCTACTTCTATCGCTCGCAATACAACCAAAGGGTAACTAACAATCTTCCTTCCTCAGGAGAATTACTCCCTTCTGCTCGGATAGCGTCCAAAAGAATTTTCTTGTGAAAAAAAAATTCCCCGGGGGGGAATGACTCCCTCCCTCTGGCTTGCGGGTTTCACACAGCCTTTATACAATTCCATATCCCGGAGAATGCGTCCCTTCTCCTGGTGTAGATCTGTACAGTTTACTATAAAACAAGAAGGAAGGACTCCCTTACCCTGTTATTGCTTGGCACAGGTCTTTCTAACAATCTTGAGCTTGATGTACACTTTTCCACTCTGGTTTGTTGTTGGCAAAGTCTTCTTTGTTGATGAGCTTAATGTCGTCACCGCAGCAAGGAAGACCTCCTTGTTTGCTCAGTTTCCTTTTGTTGGGGTCCGAAATCCTTCTCTGGTGGTCAGTGGGCTTACTGTCGCCACTGTGATGAGTAAGATTTCCTCCAATACTCTGCACTTGCTTTCGGGTCCCAGACCCTTCTCTTCTTATACCCAGTAGTGGTTCGCACTACTGTGCAAGAGAGAGCTCCGTGAACCAGTCTCCTTTCTATAGTAGTGTCCTCTCTGGGTCTCCTGTACTTCCCGTTACTTTGTGTGGGCTTGTGCTGTGTCACCGGGACTTCCTGGGACTGTGAGGTCTTCTCTCTGACTCTACTGATTCACTGCCATTGTGTGCCATTGGCTGTGTAGTGCTTCTTTTTTTTTTTTTTTGCTTTTAGGTCGTTTACAAGAATAAATTCATGTAGAACCTTTGCAAAAATATAAA
This sequence comes from Ambystoma mexicanum, assembly GCF_040938575.1. Classification (NCBI taxonomy): domain Eukaryota; kingdom Metazoa; phylum Chordata; class Amphibia; order Caudata; family Ambystomatidae; genus Ambystoma; species Ambystoma mexicanum. The sequence continues at coordinate 159,157,035 of NC_090926.1, read as the reverse complement.
ATCCATATACAAACATTTCATTACCTGAACATATTAAAATAAAAATAATAATAAATTAAACCAAAGTGCATGATAGAGTTTGTACAATATTCATATCCAAGTCATCATTTACATATTTCATATATAGGCCAATTTCACTGCACTTCCACAATAGCATGTTAAAAAATATTTACTAATCCATTTGCCATGTAAATATTTCATTTTCAAAACAATGCAAGTTCTTTTTCAATATGCTTACAGAAGCTTACCAATTCATACATTAAACGGTTGTGAACTCCTTGCATCATTCGAGACCATAAAAACGCGAGGCAGTCCTCGTATTCAATATTAACAAATTTCCTCGATCTATCTGTCCTAATTCTTTTGAAATGAGGGCAATAGAGTATGAGGTCCTTCAATGTTTCATAAGGTTCGTTACAGTCATCAAAGCGACATCCCACAATCTTTTGTCATTTACTTTCCAGTTCTTAGTTCTTTCTCTTGTGTGGTGAAGATTAAATCTAAAACGAATATATGCTTTCCTAGTAATTTCACAGGGAAATAGTATCATGTGGTCGTATCGAGAGATGCGCTGCTTGACAAATGCCCCGTATTCCTTATATAGGTTATAGGTCATAATCCGATCGATAGTTAAACATCTAAATCAAAAAAGATTTTTTTTTAGCATAACGGGGGCGATGGTAAACATCATTCACTGTAATATTCACTTCGCTTAATAGTTGTTGCATTTTCAAATGGTGATTATGAAATGAGACAGGAGTATGTGTACCCAGCATCTGATTCATATCCACATATAACAAATTTGTAGGTGGATAATGCATTTTCACATAGTTGGAAAGCTTTCTCCATTTCCATCGAGACAACAGTGCGACCATCCCCAGTTCATGTCGGATGATGGCATTTGGTATAGACATTGGTAAAAACATTGCAGCTTTCAAAAGTGATCCTTGTAAGCAATCCAGCATGGTAGTCATATCGCACAGACAAATATCAAGTGCATAAAGGATAACCCTCTCGGTCTACAGTGACATAAATTCAATTAATGGTGTTAACGAAAACTTGCAAAACCGTGAGTAAATCTTTTTCATTTGCAAAAGGAGTGGCCTGGTCTTGCACTTTATAATATCCGTCCATGAACTAATAGAACTCTGGGCCGAGAGGTGGTACCCTACATAAATAGCTGTGTTAATGTAAGATCTGTGTGTCCATGATATGCCATCTGAAATTGCCTTTTTTCTGTTTCACTCCAAATTTCATAATGTCAGTTTTAGCCGGATTTGGGGTCGGGTTATGTTCCTTTGCAAATTCCACAAAGAGTGTTAATTTAGCTTGTAACCCTGCCAGGGTAGGGTCAAACAAAATGTCATCTGCGAAGGCCATCCATTTCAGGGAGATACTCCCGACCTTCACAGAGAACAAGTTCTTGTATTCCCAATTCTTGTCAAGATCAGACATGTAAAGGTTGAACAGGGTTGCTGCAAGGTTGCAACCCTGTTTTAAACCCAATGCTGTTTCTATTGGAGCAGTGGAACCCCCATCCGTTGATACTTTTATTCTATACAATGTATTTGTGTGCAATTTCATAATCCAATACATCAGAACACTCGGAATTCCCATCTCAACATTTTCAACCACAACAAGTTACGAACAACATTGTCGAATGCTGCACTCATATCTATCATTGCAATATACACCGGGTTAGAGTTCTCGTTTTTTTGCTCCTGCGATAACATGAGCAAGGATAACTGCATTTAAAGTTGTGCTCATGCACTTCCTGAAACCAGTTTGAAATTTTGAATATAAGCCCTTTGTCTCAATGAATTTCTCCAGATCGTGTAAGAGTAAGATCGCAAAGATTTTTGCCTCAGTATTGATTAGAGAAATCGGGCGATAGTTTTCAGGAAGAGAAGGATCACCCCTTTTAAATATCGGGACTATGTTTGCAGTTAGTAACCACAAAGGGGATTTGAAAGGCAGTTCCCTCCTGCTTATGCCAAATTATTGTAACACTCAAACAACAGAAGGTAAAGTAATTATAAAGTTATTCCTATGGCTAAATCCCTAGCCAACATTTAAATGACCCTATCTGTGCGTAATCTCATACCAATGGAATAGTGGCCCTAGTTGGTGCTGCTGGGCCGACTACAAGTGGTGTCGAGATCTTGTCCCTGAACTCTCTAAAACACTTTCCTGGTGTCTAGTACGTGCACAGATTGGAGGTCGATTCTTAGATTTTTAATTTGTCGCCCCCAATGTGTGTCTTATCAAGTGCCTGATGTTCCAACAATCGCCGGACTCGGGTAACGGTCAGCTAACCCAATCCTCAACCTCTTTCGGTCCCTCAGCACAGCGTGGAGAAAAGGATGGACGCCATAGGGGAAGAAGGTGATTTACACCACGGCGTCCACAATCAAGGCAGCCAATGCACTGACGATCCCGGCCAGGTACGACCGGGAACTGTGGTACAAGCTGGGACTGATCCTAGAGTTCCTCCCCGACGATAAGATGGAAGCCCCTGCTCTCTTCCAGGAAGGGGAGGTAGCATCAGATCACACCATCACAGTGGCAGTGGACGTCGCCGACATAGGGTTCTGGCAAATGGGGTATGGTGTCTGCCTTCGTCGACAGGGATGTATGGATGAAAGCCACTAATTTACGTCGGGAGGTTCCAAGCGAAAGTACTGGACATGCCCTTTGACAGGGAGAATCTGTTTGGAAAGGCAGTTTACGAGTCCCTCCATTCCATCAAGACGGATACAGAGGCCTGTTCCCTCGGCACACTCTAGCACCATCTCTCGTCGTCTTTTCGCTCCCCCAGGGGAAAATCGAGCAGGTCTCCAAAAGAGTTCACATCGTACAGACTTCCCGATCTTTAACACAAGAAGCCTACAGAGGCCGCCTACAGTAGGACAGTCACCGTTGCCCTCAAGGCAGGACGCCAGCGCCCAAGCAACCGACCAGGACTTCTGGCCCCCACTCGTGCACCCCTGTGGGAGGCCGGTTGACAGCGACTAGAGAAAGATCACCACTGACAGATGGGTGTTGGACTGCTCTCGCCCAAGGACACAATTTGGAGTTCCAAAGCAGGTGTCCTCGGATCCCTCTGGTTCCCCGTCAGGAGCAGCACATCCCTCGGCTTCTGGAAGAGGTACGAGCCATGCTACAAAAAGGGGTGATGGAGCAAGTTCCCCAACAGCTCCGGGGCTCTGGAGTCTATCCCAGGTACTTTCTAGTTAGGTCTCCAGCCCCCTGTCTTTTCTATCGTGGACCTATGACGCCTGAACAAATGCTTAAGTCCCAAAAATTCAGGATGGTTATGTTGCAACACGTACTCTGCCAACTGGAAAAAGGAGATTTCTTGACGTCGTTGGACCTGGAGTAAGCCCATTTCCACCTCCCCAGTCACAAGTAACATCGGAAATTTCTACGTTTCGTGGTGCAGGGCCAGTACAACCAGTTCTCCAGCATGGGGTCTGGCATGGATTCACATGCTCATGAATATTCCCCGTCGTCAGGCTGGGAATCCTCGGTAAAGAAAAAACCAGTATCAGTTTTGTTTCTGATCTGTCTTTCGTAGTAATAACCAATCACTGGTCTCTGCGTCATACTGACCACAGCCAATGACTGCCCTCTACCTAAGCACCGCCTCTGGCAGCCATCTTCAGATTTTTACCGCACGTTCATGTGTTGGGATCCTCGTGCTATTGCTCTCGAGCGTTAGTGCTATTTTTCGCGCTTTTTCACAGGACTCCAGAAGCTTCTCAGGCCCGGTCTCGGAGATGGCCCAGGAGAAGGGAAGCTCGACGCCCGGAAAGCTGTTCAGGGTCTGCCCTGGATGCCAGCTGCAGAACGTCTTCAAGGAGGACGAACACTCTTTCTGCCTTTACTGCCTTCATGAGGACAAGACGCACGTGGAGAAGGACTGTGCGTTTTGCGGCAACATGTCGGAACGGACCATGAAGGACCGCCATCAACGTCTCGCCAACTGGCTGGAGGGTAAGAGCCCGTCTGGCGAGAAGAAGAAGAAATCCGAGCGGTCTTCTAAGACCTTTGAGGGCGCCCCGGCGACGGGGGCCCAACATAAGGCCAAGCACCGCGAGTCCGCTGGCACCGGGAGCGCCGAACGGTCGGGCTCTACGGGCGCCAGGCAGGGCGCACCCTCCCCGGCACCATCAACCACGAGCCAACGCTCTGGGTCGGGTAAGAGGAAGGCCGAGCACCCGGCGAAGCTCCTGGAGAGGCCCCGGTCGAGCTCTAAGGCAGAGGAGGAGCGTGGCAGTGCCCCCTCCCTCAAGGATAAGGCAGTGAGCGCACCTAAGGTGGTGAAGGCCTTGATCCATCCGACCAAGCCCTCTATCGAAACGGTCGCGGCGGCCCTGGCTCAGCCTGTGGTGGCTACACCAGTGGTGGCGACCTCAGGGCCCAGAATCTCCCTGCCTCCGCGGAGGGAGTCTTCCTTTGTGCCCATCGATAGGACCCCCGTGAAACCCTCCGTGGGGAAGAAGAAGGGGGGGCAGGGCGTCGTCGTAGATTCGGCCTCAACCTCAGAAGAGGAGCTGATCGAGGTCTTAAGCCACGGCCTAGGCGTGGAAGAAGGCCAGCCCGTCGGAATGGACCCCGACGCAGGTGACGACGACGACATCGTCGAGGATACCGACGGGGCCCCTGCTCGCCCGTCGGATTCCCCTCTGCCAGCGCCGCAAGACAACTCGGCGGCCATTTTGTTGGCCATACAGTCCTTATGCTCCGAGATAAGGACGAGGCTACCGTTACCGACGGAGGAACCTCTCCCGTCGGGGGATCCAGAACCGGGACCTTCTGGTGTTCCCCCCACCAAGAAAAGAAGGATCCATCCACCACCTCCTTTTCAACCGTCGCGCCCCGTCCAGCCCTCCTCCCCGTCCACCCGAGGGGATGATACGGGGACTGACACGGCAGCGGCGGGTACGGACGACGAGGCATACGACGAGGATTTTCCGTCGTCGCCTCCCACCAGGGCTTCTCCGCCCGACGAGATCGGATCTTTCCACTCCATGATCTCCAGGGCTTCCGAGCTTTTCCTGAGGAGAAGAAAAAGGAAGGCTTCCTTTATCAGCGGCGCGAGGCCAAGAGGAAGACGGTCCTCGCAGTGCCTCTGTTGGACGACATTTGGGATGAAGGCCTTTCCCTCCTCAAGAACCCTTCCACGACGCCAGCTAGAAGAGACCGGTACGAGAAAAAGTACCGGGTCCCGGACACGGCCCCCCTATGCCTCCGGGCGCAGCCTACCCCGGACTCCGTCGTCTCCGCGGCAGCCAGGAAGAAAGCGGGGGGGGGGTGCGGCCTCCACATCAACTTCCCCGCCGGACGGCGAGGGAAAGAAATTGGATGCTATGGGACGTAGAGTCATCTCGTCGGCAGCGACGACGATTAAAGCGGCCAACACCTTGGCTATCGTGGCCCGCTACGACAGGGAGCTCTGGTACAAGATAGCTCCCCTGCTGGATTTTCTGCCGGACGACAAGAGGGCGGAGGCCCTTGAGATCCTGCAGGAAGGTGAGGTGGCGTCGGACCACGCCATCACCGTGGCGACGGACATCGCCGACACTGGGTTCCGCCAGCTGGGCAACGGCGTTTGCCTTCGACGTCGTGGATGGCTCAAAGCTACAGACTTTCGGCAGGACGTCCAGACCAGAGTCCTGGACATGCCCTTCGACGGGAACAACCTGTTTGGGAAGACAGTGGACGATTCCCTTCAGGCCATCAAGGCGGATACTGAGACGGCCAGGGCCCTTGGAGTCCTGCAGCAACGACGAACGCCCTTTCGGAGCGGCGGAGGCAAGGGCGCCTCCAAAGGTTCCGGCGGCGGTTTCGCTTCCTACCGTCAAGCGGCCCGCTCGTCGTCGCAAGAGGCCTACAGAGGACGAGGCAAGTCTAGCGGACCCCGCCGTCGTCGCCAAGGAGGTCAAGGCGGCAAGGCCGCGTCCAAGCAGGATTGAACCGGCCGTGGGGTCGGGCCCCCACCGAAGCACCCCGATGGGAGGCCGGTTGGCGGGCTTCGTCAGCGTGTGGGAGTCCATCTCCACCGACCGTTGGGTGCTGGACGCCCTGGCCCGGGGCCACGCGCTCGAGTTTCAAAGAAGGTGCCCGCGCGTCCCCCCCGTGGCCAGGAAAGAACTTCACGTCCCTCAACTTCTCCTGGAGGTAAAGGCGATGCTCAGAAAGGGCGCCATCGAACTCGTCCCAAAGAGGCTTCGGGGCTCCGGAGTCTACTCGCGATACTTCCTCGTGAAGAAGAAGACGGGAGGATGGTGCCCCATCCTAGACCTGCGACGTCTGAACAAGTTCATCAAGGCGCAGAAGTTCCGGATGGTCACCCTCCAGCACGTCCTGGGTCAGCTGGAGGAAGGAGACTTCCTATCGTCGTTGGATTTGGAGGATGCCTACTTCCACATTCCCATCCTAAAGGGGCACCGAAAATTCCTCAGATTCGTGGTCCAAGGGCGTCATTACCAGTTCAAAGCCCTCCCCTTCGGACTACGGTCGGCACCCAGGGTATTCACCAAGTGCCTCGCACCGGTGGCGGCGCAGCTGCGCCGCGAGGGGATTCACGTCTACCCCTACCTGGACGACTGGCTCATCCGCGCCAAGACGAGGGAGCTCGCCGTGGTCCACACGGCAAGGACCGTCCAACTCCCCACGGACCTGGGATTCTCCGTGAACTACGCCAAATCCCACCTGGTGCCCGCGCAAGTCGCACTGTTTCTGGGAGCGAGGCTCGACACAGTGTCCCTTCTGGCCTCCCCGTCGGAGGAGAGGACCAGGACCATCTTGGGCAAGGTGCAACGGATGTTGGTGGCCGACGCGGCCAAGGTGAGGTCCATCAAGTCCCTCCTCGGGATGATGTCTTCCTGCATCTACCTCATTCCCATGTGCAGGCTCCGGATGCGCCCGTTGCAAGAATTCCTGGATGCGCGCTGGATCCAGACGACGGGCAGCTTCGAGGAAAGGATCAAGCTCGACGAGAGTTTCCGACGAGCGATACGGTGGTGGGGCACCCGCGCGCATCTGACGGCGGGCATGGACTTCCAGACCCCAGCCCACCAGGAGACTGTGACCACGGATGCCTCCCTGGAAGGGTGGGGAGCGCACACCGAAAATCTGCACGCAAGGGGACTCTGGCTCCCGACGGAGAAGTCCCTGCATATCAACGTCCTGGAGCTACGTGCAGTGTTTTGGGCCCTCAGGTCCTTCCTTCCGTCCCTCAAGGGCAAGGTGGTGAGGATCTTCACCGACAACACCACCACCATGTTTTACATCAGGAAACAGGGCGGAACCAGGTCCCCAGCGCTGTCCAAGGAGGCGCAGGACCTGTGGCATTGGGCCGTCGCCCAAGGGATTTTTCTGGTACCGTTTCATCTGGCAGGGATAAAAAACACCATCGCCGACTCACTCAGCAGGGAGCTGCGCTCGTGCCACGAGTGGGAACTACGGCAGGATCTGGTGGATCGCCTCTTCCGACGGTGGGGCACACCCCAGATCGACCTGTTCGCGACGGCAACGAACACCAAGTGCCGGAGGTTCGCCAGCAGGTTTCCCCAGACGAGGAGCATGGGCGATGCTTTCTCGTTCCCCTGGGAGGGCCTGTTCCTCTACGCGTTCCCTCCCTTGCCTCTGCTAATCCGGCTCGTCAACCAGCTCAAGAGGTCACGGTGCAGGATGATCCTCGTCGCACCTGCGTGGCCGAGGCAGATATGGTTCCCGGACCTTCTGGACTTGTCAGCGTCCCCGCCGATCAAGCTGCCGGCGGACGCGGATCTACTCTCCAGGGAAGGAGGCGCCATCCTCCACCACGACCCGAAGTCGCTGAACTTGCAGGCCTGGCTCCTGCAGCGCTAGAGTTTGGAGGATACGACATACCGGCCGATTGCAGAGAGGTTCTTGCAAAGGCCAGGGCGTCCTCGACTCTTAAATGCTACGGACACAAATGGATGAGGTTCTCTGTCTGGTGCCACGCACAGAAGATTAACCCTCTACGGATTACGGCTCCCCAAGTACTGCCGTACCTGCTGACGCTGGCCAAAGCTGGTCTGGCACACGCGTCCATCAAGATTCATCTTGCTGCGATCTCCCGATACACCAGAACCACGGGGCGGACGTCCTTGTGGTCTCATCGTCTGGTGAAAGAGTTCATGAAGGGACTGTTCAGATCGTTCCCGCCGGTGAAGGCTCCGGCCCCGGCGTGGGAGCTCAACGTGGTGCTGACCAAGCTCATGGGACCTCCGTTCGAGCCTCTGCACTCGGCCCCGTTGAAGTTTCTATCGTGGAAAACAGCTTTTCTTGTGGCCATCACCTCCGCACGACGAGTGGGAGAGATCCAGGCCCTTTCCTGCAAGGCCCCGTACTTGACTTTCCACGACACGAGGGTAGTGCTCAGGACGCACCCCTCCTTCATGCCCAAGGTGCCGTCGGACTTCCATCTCAACGAACCCTTGGTGTTGCCTGTGTTCTTCCCGTCGCCTTCGTCGCCGGCTGAGGGGACTTTGCACTCGTTGGATGTGGCTAGAGCGCTGAAGTTCTACGTAGACCGCACGAAGTGTTTTCGGAAGACGTCACAACTCTTTGTGAACTTTGGACCTGTCAATCAGGGGAAGGCTCTCTCGAAGGCTTCCATTTCCAGATGGCTCTCCGGCTGTATCATGTACTGTCATCGGTTGGCAAACCGACCGCTGCCTGGCCGTCCGAGAGCCCATTCCACCAGAGCGATCGCAGCTACCACGGCGTTCCTATCTGGTGTGCCCCTGCTGGACATATGCAGGGCTGCTACGTGGAGGTCGACGCACACCTTCACGAAATTCTACTGCGTCGACCGGGATTCCAGGGAGGAGTCCAGGGTCGGCCAAGCAGTGCTGCGCAACCTGTTCGCCTGAGGTGAGCCTGGTGAGGAGGTAAGATGCTTAATGTTGAGTTTATGTGATGCTTAATGTTGAGCCTTTGCCACCTCCCGTGGTTGTGCATGTGTGTACT